>NC_047053.1:20506926-20720374 GCF_011762595.2 Tursiops truncatus
GGTGTGCATCTGTGTGTATACGTGGGAGGGGTTTTGGAAGGCCGGTCAACTCTACTCTGCCCAGGCTAGTCTCAGGTAAGCAACGCCAACCTCAGTGCATCCTCTTGAGGTTAACCCCTGCTCCCCACCCCACCCCTGGGCAGAGGTGTGGCTTGTTCATCATTGAATCCCTGCTGCCTAAGCTAGAGCCTGGCACACAGCAGGTGCTCACATACATCCTACAGTCTGGAGAGGGAGGCCTTGGGACGCAGTATAAGAACAGAAGAAGGGACTTCCCTGGCGGCGCAGCGGTTAGGAATCCGCCTGCCAATGCAGGGGGACATGGGTTCACTCCCTGGTCCGGGAAGATCCCACATGCCGTGGAGCAACTAAGCCCAAGCGCCACAACTACTGAGCCTGCGCTCTAGGGCCCATAGGCCACAACTACTGAGCCTGCGTGCTGCAACTACTGAAGCCCACGTGCCTAGAGCCCATGCTCCACAGCAAGAGAAGCCCACACACCACATAAAAGAGCAGCCCCTGCTTGCTGCAACTAGAGAAAGCTCATGCGCAGGAACCAAGACCCAACACAGCCAAAAAAAAAAAAGAACAAAAGAATAGAAGAACAAAGCCCCTTATGCTGCTGGTAGGTGCACAAAAACTATAACCTTCCCGGCAACTTGGCAATGTCATATGTAGACATTTAAAAATATGTTTGTCCCTGACTCACTGATTATACTTTTAGGAGTCTGAGGAAATATGAGATATGTAAAGCGATTTAGGTATAAGGATGTTCACTGTAGTGTTTTTTCTGTTTTTTTTGTTTTAGATTTCAAAATTTCAACTGAATTTAATCTGCCTAACTCATAGCAAGGTGACTACTTCAGGAGGAGTGATCATTTCAAGGATATTTCTCTCCATTCCAGGTTCACTGTAGTTTTAGTTAAAATAGAGTAGGGACTTCTTGGTGGTCCAGTGGTTAAGACTCTGCCCTTCCACTACAGGGGGTACAGGTTCGATTCCTGGTCAAGGAACTAAGATCCCACATGCCTCGTAGCACAGCCCAATAAATAAATAAATAAAATAAGATGGTGTAGTATAGTTGGCCCTTTGTATCTGCGGGTTCTGCATCCACAGATTCAACCAACTACAGCTCAAATCCACAGTTGGTTGAATCCACGGATGCAGAACCCACGGATAGGGAAGGCAAACTGTATTTACTGCCTGGTCCTTTAGAGGAAAGGTTTCCTCACCCCTGTAACATAGGTATTAAACAAAATAATACATAGCTGCTAAAACTGGCATTCTTAAAGAATCTATTAAAAGACATGGGAAATGGTGGTGTGTGTGTGTTTTTTTTTTAACAAGATTACAGTTTAGTTGGAAAGTTGGTTAAAAGTATATGTATATATATGCAGAGAAAAAAGATTCTACGGAGGTATATAAAAATATTAATATGGTTTCTGTGGATGTGGAGATCGATTACAAATTTGACTCATATTTAACTATTTTTTACCCTCTTTCATGAGAAGCATGCAGACTTTTAAAAACCTACTCCATAAGCAGAAAAAGTTACTTTAAAAGCCAAAAGATCCCTTTCTATGAAGCTCTGGAAAAGGCAAAACTATTGGGACAGAAACCAGATCAGTGGTTGTCTGGGGCCGGAGGATCTTTCTGGGGTGACAGAAATATTCTGTATCTTGATTGCGGTGGGGTAACAAGGCTGGAGATGACTGTATCAAACTTCAAACAAGGAGAAGGTTACTCTGTATGAATTATACCTCAATAAAACTGACTTAAAGAAAGTAAAAAGAAAAACAAGACTGTCCCTGATCCCTTGGCTATTTAAGGTCCGATCCCCTCCCAGTCTGGTGCTCTAGATGACCCAGGGAAGTTGGGCTATGGTCCTTTCCCAAAGGGCCACTTTGGGGGTTCAGAAGCTGCTCTTTAAGGGAAATAAAGAACTGTAACTAGAAAGAATATCTGCCCACTTGGTGAAGCCCAGGGACCAGAGGTAAGGCAAGGATGGCTAGCCAAGTCCACTTCCTCACCACCAGTGCCACGCTGAGGTCCCGGGCCAGAGTCTTCAGCTCTCGGGCCAGCTGCATCATCAAGGCCAAGCCTGGGGAAGAAAAAGCAGAGAGGGTGGGCAGCAGGGCATCGGGGACCAGGCTGGCCAGAGACAGGACTCCAGAACCGGGAGGCAAGATCAAGACCCCAACCCTGGGCTCTGCCACACCACTCACCTTCCCTCTGCTGACCACCCAGAAGTGGGGCGACCACCGCAGTGACCGAGTCCACAACCACCACCTTCAGAGTCCCTGAAGAACTGCTCACCTGTGGGGTTGATGGGAAGCAGGCGCCATGAACCAGGTGGCCTCTAGGGGGCGACCACTACCAGATAAGTCTGCTCCTCTTCCAGAAACTGGTAAGAAATAACCTCCCCCACCCCAAATACAGCTGGGCATGTATGATGGAATTTCAGAAATGTCTTTTTTTTCCCACCCCCATTTGTATGTATAACAGATTTTACTGAAGAATTGGGTGGAAAGAGAGAGTTTAAATCACAGCACATCACAGATACCCTAAAATAATTAAATTTGAGAAATCCCTGCTCAGATCCTGTGGTCCCCTGGTCAGGAATTTTCTTAGTAGAATCTTTCTTCTTGTGGCCAGTCCCCCATCATCTTGTCAGGCTCTCTTTTCCTTCTCCTGCTTACGCCCCAAGTTCCTAACTTCCTTTGCTGAAGAGGTCAGCCTTCTCTTTACTTCAGTCTCTTTCCAGATTGTGCCTCTAGGGCCTAATCTTCCATATCTAAAAAGGTTCCTGGGGCTTCCTTCACGGTGCAGGGGTTAGGAATCTGCCTGCTGATGCAGGGGACATGGGTTTGAGCCCTGGTCCGGAAAAATCCCACATGCCGCAGAGCAAATAAGCCCGTGTGCCACAACTACTGAGCCTGCGAGCCACAACTACTGAGACCACGTGCCACAACTACTGAAGCCCACGTGCCTAGAGCCCGTTCTCCATGACAAGAGAAGCCACCGCAATGAGAAGCCTGTGCACCTGAATGCACATGAAGAGTAGCCCCCTCTCACCACAACTAGAGAAAGCCCATGCACAGAAACAAAGACCCAACACAGCCAAAAAAAAAAAAGTTTCCAAATATAGACTATATAGACAGCCACCTGCTAAAACCAGGAAACTAGGAAACATCCTCCTAGTTTCTTGGACCTAAAATGTTTCTTGTCCTTGAAGCTTCCCTTCTCTTCTCCCTTATTCCTTATATCGAACCCATTTGCCAATTCTGTTTCCATAACTGGTTTTTTTCATCTCATGTTGGCCAAGTCCTGGATATTCAGCTTATCTTGTCTGTCTTTTGCATGTCTCCCCCTTCACATCCCAGTTATTGACTCTTGGCCAGTCACTGGCTGTCTAAGGGACGCTGGCAGAAAAGAGAGAGATCAGCTTAGCCCTTCCTTACTCTCTGGGAGAGCAGGTTGGAATCTCTGGCCAAAATGGGACAATAAGCCGTTTGCCGCTTTTAACAATGGGGCTATCAGGTATCTGTGGCAGACAGACCTCACGATCCCCACCTCTAGGTGTTTGAGTCCTCTATGATCCCTTCCCCTTGACCCTGGGGGAGTCCCATGACTTGCTTTCTTACTAGTCAAATGTCAAAGGTGTTAGGATGTCACTCTTTTTTTGGCCGCACTGCGTGGCTTGTGGGATCTTAGTCCCCGACCAGGGATTGAACCCAGGCCCTTGGAAGTGAAAGTGCAAAGTCCTAACCACTGGACCGTCAGGGAATTCCCTGGATGTCACTCTCTTGATTAGGCTACATTATACGGCAAAGGGAATGGGCTGCCACCCCGTGATTACATTATGTTATGTAAGATGGTATGTTGCGTTTTGCTCTTACTCTTGTGGCTTCTGCCAGCAACCAGCTGCCAGCAAGGAACTGAAGCTTCTAGGAAATGAATTCTGCCAAAAACCTGAATGAACTTGTAAGTGGTTCTTCCCCAGTTGAGCCTCCAGATAAGAACACAGCCCAGCTCCCACCTTGATCACGGCCTAAAGAGACCCTAAGTAGGGGACCAGGCTAAGCTGTGCCCAGACTCCTGACCTACAGAAACTGTGAGGCAATAAATATGTGTTGTTTTAAGTCACTAAGTTTGTAGTAACTTGCTGTGCAATAATAGAAATATATACCAGCTAATGGCCCTACAGTAAAAAATATCGTCTTTTGACCTGAGAATTGAGAGATTTGGGTTAT
Source organism: Tursiops truncatus (assembly GCF_011762595.2). Classification (NCBI taxonomy): domain Eukaryota; kingdom Metazoa; phylum Chordata; class Mammalia; order Artiodactyla; family Delphinidae; genus Tursiops; species Tursiops truncatus. The sequence goes on from NC_047053.1 coordinate 20,511,180, forward strand.
AAGCTTTGTTCTTATCCTAAATATGCAGTGACTTTGGGCAACTGACTGAATGTCTCTGGCCGTCACTCTCCTCATCTCTAGAAACAAGAGGGTTGGATTAGGTCAGAACTACATGACTTCATGTCTCAACACATGGGGGTGTCATAGCCTGCTACGATTCCTATGACAAGTATTTGTTCAACTATTGTATGTTCTAAAGTTTGTAAAAATGCTTTACTTTATATACAACCCTGGGTATGCCCATGGGAACATGTTATGCTTTGGGGTGAGAGATAAAGTTTAAGATGAATTAAACTATCCTCTGTAAGGTGTCTCCCAAATCTAAGGGTGTATAAATCAGTGCACCAAATCCTGTCTAAGCACCTATCAGGTGTAGCAGGGTACCAACCCAAATGCCATTCCAAACTCCTCTTCCTTGTTAACAGGACTCTGAATGTGTTCAAGTACTGGGAAGAAATCTCCTGACATCAGGGAAGGTGGGCCCAACCCCTGGTCTAGGACAAACACATAGCTCAGTTTTGGTCAATTAGATGTAATGGGAACAGGGAAGCATACTGGGGGGTTCCAGAGGAAGATTTCTCTTCCCTTATAAAAGGGAAGAGGTACAGAAAAGAGGCATCTATCTCTCACTGACCTGAATATGGATGTAATATGGATGTGTGAAGACATGATGCTTTGAGCCATAGCAGCCACTTTGCAATCATGAGGGGGAAGAGCAAGAGAACCAGGCACACCAACCTACAGCCCTGACATTATGGACTTGCCAACCTCCAGACTCATGTGAGATAATTAAAAGTCCTCAAGGTTCAAGTGTCTGTCAGATAGATTCTACTACTTGCCTCTGAAAGTAATCTTAACGGATCCGGCGTTGGAATGCAGAGATGAATATGACATGATCCTTGCACTCAAGGAAGGGGCTTACGGTTTACTGGGGAAGATGGGCATGTAAACGAGGAGGCACTCAGGAATGAATTAAGCATCCAGAAATCCCATCCTGGGAGCGGCAGACACAGCTAGAGTCACCAGATTGCACATCTGCGTTTCCAAGCAGAGTCCGTAGTAGGACACCTGCCCACATGCAGACAGCACTGGCCAGCTGGGGGGAGCAGGGAGGGGCGGAAGAGCAGGCTCACCTGCTGGGACACAGCGCCTCGCAGGTCCTGCAGCACATCCAACATCTGGAAGATGTCAAACGCACGCACCACCTGGATCCTCTGGAGAGCTCCCGCCTGAAGAGGTAGGAGATAGAAGGGAGAGCTTTGGAGAAGAGGAGCAGGGGGTCGCGCAAGATGAAGAGGGATTTTGAGGCTGAGCAGGAAGAGGCACTTAGACAGAAGGACTCAGGTCCAGGATGGCAAATGGGCTTTGTATGATGGGCCAGTTCTCACCAAGGTGGCTGCCTGGTGCTGAGCTGCAAAGCCAAGTCAGAGCTCCGTGGGAAGGAGGGATAGGACTGATTAGTGTGTCTTCCGTGGGCAAGAAATGGGAGAGAAACACAGATACTGGGTGTATGGCAGCCCTGAGTTAGGGTATGGCAGGGGTGGGATGATGTCATAATGGGGAGGCTTGCAGAACAGAAAGTATTAGTAGAACAGCAAGTTTCAAAGCCAGAAGTATCTATTCACACAAATGACCAAAATTCTTGCCACATTGGATAACGGGGTCTTACTTACAGTGTCGGAACCTCAAAGGAACCCAACCCTCCTGCTCTTTACCTGCTCCTCCTCCTCTGGGGTTCTGGCCTGAAGTAGCTGGAGAATGCGGGAAGCTGTGAGCCCTCCAGTGGAATCGATGTATAGGACGTTCTGCTGCAGGCCATGGGCCACGTTTGCAGCCACACGAAGACATACCTGAGTAGAGATGGGGCACTGGGTGAACTTGAGCCCTCAAGGAGGGCCCAGCATGGGTGCTCCCACCAAATCTTGTCCAGATCCCAGAGACACAAATGGGCCCAGTCCAAGCCCCACTCCTCACCACCTATCTTCTCTCTTCTAATCTCTGAATCACAAGCACCCTGGCAGAAACTTCCTCAGGGATCCTGGGCTATGCACCCACCTCCCCCAACCGTCCTGGCTGCTGGACGCACGTGTACCTGGGTTTTGCCGCTACCTGGGCCTCCTACGATTTCAGTCACTTCTCCAGTATAGAGACCAGCGTCCAGCAGTTTGTCCAGGCTGATGGCAGAAGAGGAGGCAAGAGAATCAACTGAGGGGATTCGAGGGAAGGGAGGGGAGTAGGAACCAGGAAAAAAAGCAAGACATCCCTTCCAGGCACTGTTCTGTCCAGAGACACTCTAACATCTCTGGCCAGGAGGCTTCTCCTGGTAGTTTCCTTTGGGGAAAGCTGGCACGGCTAAATGTTCCTCCTCTGGCCCCTCATCCTTTCACTCTCAGCTTATAGATCACTCTGGGTGATCACTTCTCCACAGAGGTCTCTTTGCCACCCCATCCAATGGTCCTCTCATTCTCCATCTCAGCCCCTTCTGGGTTTCCTTGATAGCATTTCCCATAATTTGTCATTTTCTAAAACTTTGAAATAATTATAGATTCACAGGAAGTTGCAAAAAACAATGTACAGGGAGGTCCCATGTACCCTTTACCTAGTTTCCCCTAATGGTAGCATCTTTCACTATAAGATGTATTGTACTACACTATAACATTGCAAATTGACACTGGTGCAATCCACAGAGCTTATTCAGATTCACCACCATTATTTCCGTGTGTGTCTGTGTGTATAAGTCTATGCCATTTCATCACATGCATGGGTTTATGTAACCACCACAATCAAGATACAGAACATTTCCATTGCTGCAAGGCTCCCTTGTGCCACCCTTTTATAGCCACTCCCCTTCCATCCAACCCTAATCCCTAGCCCCTGGCAACCGATTAATCTGTTCTCCATCTCTATTGTTATGTTATTTCAAGAATATTATGTACACAGAATCACACAATATGTAACCTTTGTGATTGGCTTTTCTCACTCAGCATCATTCCCTTGAGATCCAAGTTGTCACATGTGTCGATAGTTTGTTCTTTTTTACTGCAGAGTAGTATTCCATGGTATGGATGGACCAAGTTTGTTTAACCATTCACCTATTGAAGGACATTTTAGCTGTTTCCAGTTGGAGGAAATTATGAATAAAACAGCTATGAACATTTGCATACAGGTTTTTCTGTAAACCTAAGTTTTTATTTCTCTGGAATAGATGCCCCAGAATACAACTGTTGGGTTGTACAGTAAGTGCATATTAATTTCACAAGAAACTACTAACTTGTTTTCCAGAGTGCCTATGCTATTTTACTTTCCCACCAGCAATGTATGAGGTAATCCAGTTTCTCCACACCCTACTAGCATTTGGAGTTATCACCATTCTTTTTTTGTGTGTGTGTGGTACGCGGGCCTCTCACTGTTGTGGCCTCTCCCGTTGCGGAGCACAGGCTCCGGACGCGCAGGCTCAGAGGCCATGGCTCACAGGCCCAGCCGCTTCGCGGCATGTGGGATCTTCCCGGACTGGGGCACGAAACTGTGTACCCTGCATCGGCAGGCGGACTCTCAACCACTGCACCATCAGGGAAGCCCTATTTTCCCCATTCTATCGCTTGTCTTTTCATCCTCTTGCAGAGCAAAAGTTTTTGGCCCAGAGCACCCTGGGGCAAGGACTGGGCCTTGTTCACCCCAGAACTGGCACAGTGGCTGAAACACAGGAGATGCACAATAAATGTTTCCAGAGAAATGAGTGATAGAAGGTTCCTATGTTATCAACACTCTGGCTGTGGAAGCCTTGAGATAAATTCAAGTCATGGCCAATCCTAATCCAGTTTCTGTCCCTAAACCACCAGGAAACAGGTCACTACCCACACCCCATATCCTGCCCAACCGAGAGAGCAGACAGCAGAAGCAAGAAGAACTACAATCCTGCAGCCTGTGGAACAAAAACCACATTCACAGAAAGATAGACAAGATGAAAAGGCAGAGGGCTATGTACCAGATGAAGAAACAAGATAAAACCTCAGAAAAACAATTAAATGAAGTGGAGATAGGCAACCTTCCAGAAAAAGAATTCAGAATAATGACAGTGAAGATGATCCAGGACCTCGGAAAAAGAATGGAGGCAAAGATGGAGAAGATGCAAGAAATGTTTAACAAAGACCTAGAAGAATTAAAGAACAAACAAACAGATGAACAATACAATAACTGAAATGAAAACTACACTAGAAGGAATCAATAGCAGAATAACTGAGGCAGAAGAACGGATAAGTGACCTGAAAGACAGAATGGTGGAATTCACTGCTGCGGAACAGACTAAAGAAAAAAGAATGAAAAGAAATGAAGACAGCCTAAGAGACCTCTGGGACAACATTAAACGCAACAACATTTGCATTATAGGGGTCCCAGAAGGAGAAGAGAGAGAGAAAGGACCCGAGAAAATATCTGAAGAGATTATAGTCAAAAACTTTCCTAACATGGGAAAGGAAATAGCCACCCAAGTCCAGGAAGCGCAGCGAGTCCCATACAGGATAAACCCAAGGAGAAACACGCTGAGACATATCGTAATCAAATTGGCAAAAATTAAAGACAAAGAAAAATTATTGAAAGCAGCAAGGGAAAAACAACATATCCCGCCCAACCTATGGGCTGAAATTTCACCTCCTTCTCATCACAGCCTACACTAACACCTCCATGTCCTGGCCACGTGCAACCCTGTCCCAACCCTGTAATCACCCATGGGCTCCAGCCCTTTGTGATGGTCCTTGAAGACCTCCCATGACCCCTCTGTATACGCCAAGCAGCACTTAAGCACCCCATCTCTTTCAATTCCAAGGCTCCCATGATTATAACCACAGGGCCCTGCTGGTCAAAACGCTCTGGTTACCATTCCGGCCCTGCGGCTTCTTGGGATAACTGTGCTCACCTTGTCTCTGTGTAATAAGCACCTTGTTAAAGAGCATCCAGCCTCTGCCACTGCTGGATCCCGTTCCTCCCACTGAGATCAGAGAACCCCCAGTCCCATTATAGCAGTGGTTCTCCCAGAGTGGTCCCCAGACCTGCAGCATCAGCATCACCTGGGAATTGATTAGAAATGCAAATTCTCAGGCCCCACCCCAGACCTACTGAATCAGAAACTCTTAGGGCGAGGACCACATCTGAGTCTCAACAAGGATACATGTTGAAATCTGAACACCATTAGGCTGGACTAGTGTTTCCCAGTCCTGCCTGCATGTTAAAATAACCACAGGAGTTTTAAAAAAAGAGACCTGTATCAGTGATTCCCAAACTTGTCTGCACACTGGAGTCACCTGGGAACTTCAAAAAACACTGATGCTTGTGTTCCAGCCCCGGAGAATATGATTCAATTGGTGTGTGTGTTTAGGGGCGCAGAATAGGGCTTTGGAATTAAAAAAAAAAAAATTCCCAGGTAATTCTACCGGGCAGAAAAGTTTGGGAACCACTGGCCTAGAGCAAAGAAGTCAGAATTTCTAAAGGTGAGACCCAGGCATGAATATTTCTTAAGCTTCCCAAATGATTCTAACATGCAGCCTGGGTGAAACCACTGGTCTTAACTCTCCAGTCAAGAATCAACCCTGGGACTTCCCTGGTGGTGCAGTGGTTGAGAATCCGCCTGCCAATGCAGGGGACACGGGTTCGAGCCCTGGTCCGGGAAGATCCTACATGCCGCGGAGCAACCAAGCCTGTGTACCACAACTACTGAGCCTGTGCTCTAGAGCCTGCGAGCCACAACTACTGAGCCCACGTGCCACAACTACTGAAGCCTGCGCGCCTAGAGCCTGTGCTTTGCAACAAGAGAAGCCACCGCAATGAGAAGCCTGCACACTGCAATGAAGAGTAGCCCCTGCTCGCCGCTACTAGAGAAAGCCCATGCACAGCAACGAAGACCCAATGCAGCCACAAATAAATAAATAAATAAATTTATAAAAAAAAAAAAAAAAGAATCAACCTCATTCTTGGCTGTGAGGATCCTCCATAAGGAATTCCCAGATCCACCTCCCAGCAGACTTCTCACCTGTTTCCATTCCATGTCTCCTGATGGACCTCCCTACCAATCATCTCTGCTCATCAACATGGACAGACCACCCCTCTTCCTCCGCCTGCCTTGTGGAGCAGAAGTACAACTGGGTCTTACCACATGTTTTGAACACAAATGATTTCTGGGATTTATCCTCCACCTTTCCCTCTGAACTGGCTTTTAGTCATTCTTTCAGCCATTCATTCAAACATCGCCTGTATGTGTCACATTTCCTGAAGGCCTTTTTCTAAAACGAGGAAGAGGCAGAGATGAACAAGACACAGCTCTGGCCTTCAGGGAACCACCCATCTCCCCAGATAGTATGGCTTCTTCCAAGGCATGCTACATGCTTTCTTGCCCTCGTAAAGATCCACGGTGTCCGCCAGCATTACAAGCTGTGAGAAAGCCTACAGCAGGGAAACCTGCTTCATTTGGGTTAACCAGCATTTCCCGAGTTGTTGACTACAGAACTCCCCTCCCCTCCCGTGTTAGAGTTACATCCATCAAGGGTCCAAAGAACACTGTGAGGATGGCTAGAAACCTACTGGGTCGTCTTTGATTCTTCACATCTATATTCCCCCTGGCAGGAAGGCTTATCACATTTCTTCAGCGTGCCTCCTGCCATCCCCTGCCCTACATTGGCTCACACACCCTCCCCTGCCATATCCTCCTGGGCCTCTCTCCTGCCAGGCTCCCCAGCCCCATCCACCCTGCCCACCTCCACCCTATGCCTGTAACTCTACTTTCACAATACAGCCTCCTGCCTGGAGGAGGCAATAGGGCAGATGCGTTAGAGGTGGGTTCTTATGCTTAGGAGCCTGACAGGTGTGACGTCAAGGGTCTGGTCTGCCACTTACTAGCTGAGGTATCTTTTTTTTTTTGGGCCTCGCCATACAACTTGCAGGATCTTGGTTCCCTAACCAGGGATCAAACCTGTGCCCCCTGCAGTGGAAGTGCAGAGTCCTAATCACTGGACCCCCAGGGAATTCCCTAGCTGTGGGATCTTGAGCAAGTCACTTAACCTGAGTCCCAGTTTCTTCATCTACAGGATGATGATTTTCATTGCAACGCACTCATTGTGATTGTGAAGATAAATGAAACGACATACCTGGAGTAACGGTGCCGGAATACTCAGAGAAGGCCCATCCGTTCCTCACTGCCCAAGGCCCGCCTCCTGCATAGAGCCTTCCTGAATCTCTCTGATCTCCCCTGCAGTGACTCACCGTGGCTGCCATCTTGCCAGTTTATCACCTGACTGCTTCCTCTGTATAATGCTGGTTTTATAAGCTCCCAAAGGCCAAGGCTGCTCCTTGTTAATCACCCCCTCATTTTTCTTTTTTGTTTTTTTTTTTTTGCCACACCATGCAGCTTGCGGGATCTTAGCTCCCCAACCAGGGATCAAACCTGGGCCCCTGGCAGTGAGAGCCAGGGAATTTCCAATCACCCCCTCCTTATGCTGCCTCCCCACATGCTCACACCTCTCTCTTGTGTTTACCTGCCTTCTCTACCCAATGGGTTCTTAAGTGCCTCGCCTCACCCGTACCCGTATCATCTGCACTTACCTGGAACCCGTAGGCACTCGGCCAGTTCTTGATGAATGACAGAACTGAACCCCCAACCTGGGGAAAACAAGCACTGTGTTCTATGAACCTTGCCAAGAGAATGTGTTATGGAAACAGGGAGGGCCAAACCAATCCAAAGACCTTTGTGGTGGCAGAGTTCTTTATCAAATTCTGCACAAACAGGCCAAGAATGAGGTCAGACTTCCTTGTCCAGAAGCCGCCTGTTTTCTTCCAACTCTTTCTCTCTCCACACAACATGGCAGAAGATAACTACTCTCATTCCCTCCTGCTGCAGAGTACGGGGAATGAACCAAGTTCTGGATCAAGTGCCCCAGGGCTGGAGCCCCACCTCTGCCCCTTACTCCTCTTGGGCTAAACTCAAGTGGGGTTAATAATCACTAACTCGGGCTTCCCTGGTGGCACAGTGGTTAAGATTCCGCCTGCCAATGCAGGGGACACAGGTTTGAGCCCTGGTCCAGGAAGATCCCACATGCCATGCAGCAACTAAGCCCATGTGCCACAACTACTGAGCCTGCGCTCTACAACCCACGAGCCACAACTACTGAGCCCACGTGCCACAATTACTGAAGCCCGCGCGCCTAGAGCCCGTGCTCTGCAACAAGAGAAGCCACCGCAATGAGAAGCCCGCACACCGTAACAAAGAGTAGCGCCCACTCTCCACAACTAGAGAAAGCCCACGCCCAGCAACGAAGGCCCAACACAGCCAAAAATAAATAAATTTTAAAAAAAGAAAAAAAAAAAATCACTAACTCACAGGGTCACTGAAGAGATTATACAACCTATTATATAACCTACTATGTGTCAGTGGCTGGTATGTAGTAGGCACTCAGTCAATGTTAGTCCTGCCATGCTCTCTCTTGCCCCATCCATAAGGGAAAGAGGGGGTAGGGGCAGAGAAGAGTTGCTCTGATCTGCTAAATAATAATGAAATACTGACATCTTGTGTTATAGGACAGTGGTTCTCAACCAGCGGTAATTTTGCCACCCTGGGGTGGGGGGGGGTCATTTGGTCACAGCTGGAGACATTTTTGATTGTCAGACATGGGAAGGGAGGTGCTACCCGGCTTCTAGTGGCTAGAGGCCAGGGATGCTGCCAAACATCCTGCTGTAAGTGCAAGACAGCCCCCCCCCAAATAATTCTGCATCCCCAAAAGTTAAGAGTTGGAGAAACCCTGTTATAGCTTAAGAGAACTCGAAGTCCTGAACATCCTCACCACTGTTTGAAAAAGCCTGCTCTCCCTAGACACAAGTATCAAAAGCCCGCCTCTCACCTTTTCCCCCAAGTACCCACACAAACCTTGCAATGCCGGTGGACAGGATAGCAGTGGAGGTCTTCAGCTCCTCGTAGAGATCAGCGCCATTGAAGGGGAAAGCTGAGAACTGAGCCAGCAGCACCCGCCTCTGGGCAACCAGGGCCTGCGGAAGGGGCGGGGAAACTCAGGAGAGGGCCGGGGCGCTCCGACCCGAAGCAGCCCAGAGTACTCGGCAGTGACCCGCCAACGGAGGAGGCCCCCAGGGTCTCATACGGCCCCCTTATCAATCTCTGGGAACCCTCTGCTCAGGGATGGGCATTTAGAGACATCCAGGTTTGGAGCGGAGATTGTCAGCTCACCTTATAAGACAAGCCACATTTCTGGGCTACTTCCTCCAGGTCTGCTGAAACCAGGTCCACCACTGAAAACAAAACACGTGGGGTTGGTGGGCAGGAAGGAGGCTCGGGGGCGTCGCTCACTTGACTTTTCCTCGCCTACGTCGACTAGCTGAGCCGCAGGACCTGGCGTGGTGCCTGGCACACAGTGGGGGTTCTACCCTTCCTGGGGCGTGGCTAGCTCGCGCCCACCTTCCCGGGCTCTCAAGGAGGCTGTGGGTAGAGGAGGGGGGGAGGGGCCCCCCACTCCCGGGGGTGCCAGGGCCGGGGCCGGCCTCCGCGCTGGGCCCGGCCGCGTGGCCCGCACTGGCGCACGCCTGCGATCACCTGTCTTGATCCCGCGGCTCCGCAGAAGCTGGACCATGTCCTGGGTGAGACCCGGGCACAGTCCGGCCCGGAGCACGCCCATGTTCCCTGGGGGCCCGGGGCCGCTCGTCCCGGGGACATCCGTGGGGCCCTTTCTGGACCAGCGCGGGAGGCGAGAGAGAGGCGGGAGGCGGAGGCGGCGCGGAGGGTGCGGAGCCTGCGGGGACGCCGGCACCCACAGTCCTCCCGCCCGGACCGCGCCGCAGCTTCCGGCTTCCAGGCTCCAGGGCCCGGCCTGCGGCGCCACCTGCTGGCCACGGGCCGGATGCGCGAGCCGGGCGGTTGGGGCGGAGACTGCGCGGGCGGCACGGAGCTGGCTCCCCTGCGCCGAGGCCACCGCGCCCAGATCTGCCACCCTGCGCCCGCATGCGTCTCTGCCTTCTACCCGATCTCGCCTCCCTGCAGACCTCCCAGGTGCAGCCTTCTGTTCTGAACACTGGGCCAGAACGTTCGATCGGACGGACCATCCCTACGCTCAGGGACGTACTTGTTAGTGAGGGAAGACAGGAAAGAGGAAATCAAATAAATCAGATAATTACCGATCGTTTGATGGGTGCTAAAAAGCAGCAGAGTACAGAGAGGGCATCTGCTTCTCTATTTTCCAAATAAAAGAATTTGTAAATGAAAGACAACAAAAACCCTGAGTATATAGAACACACACACACACACACACACACACACACACACACACACACACACACAGTTTGGTATTTTTAAATGTCCTTTGCTTGACCTCATCCTCTGGAAGAAAGAAAACAACTTTACAGGGTTATCTCCTCACAATCCAGTAAGGTAGGTGCTATGTTTATTCCTGTTTTACAGATGAGGAAACTGAGGTGCAAAGAGGTGAAGTCATTTACCAAAGGTTTCACAGCCTGTAAGGGCAGAGCTGGACTTAGAGTAGACAAAACCACATGTAGGTCAAAGCTAGTGCTGTTTTAACAGCTTTTCCTACTATGACATGTTTTTTTTTAATTTTTTAAAATTATTTATTTATTTATTTTATATTTAGGCTGCACCGGGTCTTAGTTGCTGCACGCAGGATCTTCACTGAGGCATGTGGGATCTAGTTCCCTGATCAGGGATTGAACCTGGGCCCCCTGCATTGGGAACATAGAGTCTTAGCCACTGGACCACCAGGGAAGTCCCCCTACTGTGACATGGTTTCCTTGAGAAAAAGAAACAACACAACGTCTGGCCCATTTCTGTATGACTCTGCAGCACCCACCGTTGTCACTCAACACATGATGACGCTTGGGGTGAGGGTGTGGCAGAATTTAGAATTCCAGCAGTAAAACCTGGGTGTATGTGAGCTCTGAACCTCATGAACCATCTGGGATTTCCCTGTGCCTACACAACTGGACGAAGTGGGTTTGCTGCCTAGGATTTCTGGATATAGAGTCTCAGGATTCTATAGACAAAGTTCCCCACTCCCAGAGGCCCAGTCCAGTACTGCCTGCCTCCCTCCATGCCCAGGTGCCTTTGTATCACCATCAATCTCCTCCTTCCTAGGGCAGGTCCGAAGGGCACCGGTGGTGAGCATTCTGAGATTTTCAGAGAAGGGCAGGGCTGCTGTAACCACAGAGCCTTAGCCCAAGGGGTGTTGTAGTCTCTTCCTTGACTCTATCCACTCCTGACATTGGTCCTGGGCAGCAGCAGCCTCAGATCAAGGGGGAGGCTGGCCCCTAATTGTTACACTCTCTGACGATTATGAAGTCAGCTCATTGCACTCCCATCCCACCCAAACTAAGGGTGTGTCCTCTGCCTCCAGTTTCTCTCTGCTTCCTGTCAGCTTGGTAGTCCTGCATGGTGACGGCTGTGGTCCCAAACAAGGTAGATGGCATCAGAGACACTCTATAAACTGGGAGATGGGGAGGAGACCACGCTGAAGAAGGAAACCCTCAACATTTTGAACGCACTCAATCAAATGTTGAAGCCCTTTCCAAACCCCAAGTCTATGAACAGGACCGTCACTACCAAAGGACTCCCATTTTCCTCAGGGGGCAGTTTGGTTAACTTCTTGGAGGAAGGTGCCATCCATCTACCGTAAGACACAAGTCTGGTCCTTTTCTCTTTTCTAAAACCAGACCTGGGGGGTGGGGGTGGGAAGAGGGGCTTGAAGAGGCAGTACTTCCTTGACTTATCACAGTCACGACTCCCAGGGAAGAGCATGTGTGCAGGTTGCCTATGGAGTCCTGACCTCTGATCAGGTTCTTGGAGGCATGCCGTCCTCCGCCTCTGGGAGGCCTTTCAGGATTAGTCAGAGATTTCCTGGCGGTGCTTGTCATCCTGCTTTGTCCTTGTCATCCTGCTTTGTCCTCATCACCCCCACACAGACCCCCTGCCCCCTCCACTCCCCACGGCTCCTTTGCCTCATCCTCCCTATTGTACCTTCACCTGCCTGGTTATGTGCCCCCAGTAGCCTGCCTGCCTTCAGATTGAGGTTTGCTGTTCCTCCTCAGTGATTCTGGGTTTCTTTTACTTCATTTCACAAAACTCTTTGAGCACTTACAAGGTATCTGGCCCAAGGTTAAGTTCTGAGAATGCAGAGCCAGAAAGCACAGTCTCTGCCTTCAAGGAGCTCCCAGCCTGGTGTGTGTGTGTGTGTGTGTGTGTGTGTGTGTGTGTGCGTGTATGTGTGTGTGCATGTGTTTGTGTATTGGGGGGCTATCAGGCAAGAACTGAGAATATTACAGCATGGTCTGCGCTATGACGGGACAACTGGAGGAACCAGAGGAGGCTTAGTTTAGCTTGGGAGGAGGTGAAGTTAAGGGAGGCTTCATGGAGGAGGTGACTCTCATAGGAAGGGAAGGAATTAGCCAGTGGAGGGATGGTGGTGTGGGTTGATGTGGACTGAGGGAACTGTCTGCCGGGAAGTTTCACGGGTGTGTGACCTGGGCAGTCACACACAGCCCGACACTTAGAAGTGCCCTGTGCTTAGTTTAATGCTCAGATGTCACTGTCCTGAAATTCTTAATAATTTCTGAAGAAGGGGTCCTGATTATATGAAAGGGATATGGTGTCCACTCCCTAAGGGACCTGTAAGTAAGCAGGTATGGCTAAAGTGATGGATGCTTATAGGAAACTTCCTGGTATGGGGTGAAAGTCTTGGGCTAGGAGCCCAAGTTTAAATCCAAGTTCTACCATTTAGATATAGGGCCATAGACAAGTTAAATAAGATCAGGGACCCTCGGTCCCTCATTTGTAAAATGGGGCAAACACCATCCAGCAGGGCTACTGTGAAGATCACTAAGGCTGCCTTCCACGCCCCTTCAGCACTGGTGTTTCCAGTCAGTAAGTCTAAAATAGAGATGCGTTAAGACAATCTATAGTAAAACTGACATCCATACCCAGACTCTTCAGCCTATAAAGGGCCTTGGTGGGGGAATCATCTATTCCAAGCATCCACCGAGGGCTAACATAGGAGGTTTGGGCTGATCAGGATTTCTCAGGGCGAGGTTGGAACTCAAGGAGGAAAAATTTGGCCTTGATCAACCAACCATGAAGCTGGGGGCTGTCCTGGCATAAGGGATGTAAGGGTGTGTGTAGGTTGCTGGATCTGGCTAGAGCAGCCCGGGGAGAAGGGGGCGAAGCAGTGGAGGGGAGCCAGAAAGCACACGGGGCAGATGGGAGCTGTGTAGCGTGGGGCCCAGGAGATCTGGGTTCTGGTTTCAGCTCTGCCATGGACTTATCGTGTGACCTTGGTCAAGGTGCTTGGTCCCCAAAGGCCTTGTGACCACTCTCTCCAGACAGGGTTCTTCAGACTGAGAGTTGTGACCCATGAGTGGGTCAGGAACTCATTCTGGTTGGTGGAGACCAGTATTACAAAAATGAAATAAAATAGAATTGAAAATTTCAAAGCACATCACACATAGAGTAAGGATTGGTTTGTGAAACATTTTAGTTACATATGTATGTATGAATATACTAGCTTGCCAAGAAATATGTATTTCCTACTTTGGCTTAAGAGAAAAAAAAGATTTGAAAGCCAAATGTTTTGGATTCTGTACTTCAACAGCAAAACCTTTTAAAGAGCAGGGAAATATGTACAAGGTTTTTCTTTGTAATAGCAAAGAATTGGTTAGAATACAAATATCCATGTAATAGAAAACATACAGCAGTTAAAATGATTGAACCAGAGCAGATTAATATAAAATATACAATGTTTTAAGTAAAAAACAGCAAGCTACAAATGGGTATGTACTGAATGATAACATTTATTTATATAAAGTTTAAAAATATGCAAACTAATAACATATGAATGTAACAAACCTATAAAAACACATGGGGAATAATAAATACAAAATTTTAAATTTACTGCACAAGCTACCTCTGAGTGGGAGGATGAGGAGAGAGGTGGAGGAGTGAAGTATACAGGGGCCTTTAACTGCACTGATAAAGATTTAGTTCTGGGCTTCCCTGGTGGCGCAGCAGTTGAGAGTCGGCCTGCCAATGCTGGGGATACGGGTTCGTGCCCTGGTCCAGGAGGATCCCACGTGCCGCGGAGCGGCTGGGCCCGTGAGCTCATGGCCGCTGAGCCTGCGTGTCTGGAGCCTGTGCTCCGCAACGGGAGAGGCCACAACAGTGAGAGGCCTGAAGACCGCAAAAAAAAAAAAAAAGATTTAGTTCTGACCTGGGCTGGATGGTGGCTAAATGGAAGTTTAATATATTATAGTATGTTCATTTCCAGTTTTATTGAGACACAATTGAATTTTAACAATGCATTAGTTTAAGGTGTACAACATGATTTGATAATTGTATATATTGTTAAATCATTACCTTAGTAAGCGTAGTTAACATCCATCACCACAGTTACAAATTTTTTGTGTGTGTGATGAGAACTCTTAAGATCTAATCTCTTAGCAACTTTCAAATATACAATACAATATTGTTAATTATAGCCACCATTTTGTACATTACATCCCCATTAATATATTACTCTTGATATCTTGGAGTGTGTCTGAAAGCTTTCATAATTTAAAAAATTTAGAATGGAAGAAAAAAGTTTTTGAGAATTCATCCCAATATATATATATTTATCTGTACTGTTAATTTTTACATGCTATATATTAATACATATTGTTAAATGTTATAAAACCTAAGTAAGTAAATTAGTAATTACATAATAAACAATAGTGAATAAATATTAATAAAACTTAATTTATTATTTTTCTTTTAGATACTTTTAGATATTTTTCCATATCCCGGTAGATCATTATGGTCATTCCCTGGGGTGTTTGCACCCCACTTTGGAGGAAGGACTTAAAGTTTCAGCAGTGTTTCTAAAAATGTGGTTCTCAGAACGCTTGCATCAGAATCATCTGAGGATCTTATTAAAGATGCTTTAGCAGCTTCCCCAGTCCCATTCCATCTGGGGACCAGGGACCAGGAATATGCATTTTTCACTAGTAAGTGTCCTCGTAAGTTTGATGCACTGCTGCAGAGCAAGAATGTTCTGAGCTGCTCAGAAGCACCTGGGGGCGCTGGGTAAGTTGTGCCCAAGGCCTGCCCGCCAGGAGCTTCCAGGCAGCAGGGGCCGGGGTGGCCTCCTTCGTCTCTCTCACCTGTCTCCCCTCCCACTCCAGGAAGCAGATGCCAATGGAGGATTCTGAATGCAGCTCTGATGACACCAGCATCTCCCCCATGTCATCCACTTTGTTGAATCCCATCAAATTGGCCGTGACCCAGCCCAGTAGCAGCTTCTTTGCAGGGATGCTGGAGGGCGAGCTGAACAAACTCAGCTTCTCCTCGATGGACAAGAGTATAGAAAAGGGGGACCTGGCCCTCTGCCCCCAGTCTAAGTCCCAAATAGCCCCTTGTGGCCTGCTGGACCTTGACAACCCTGAGGTGGACACAGACACCTCCTCAACGCCCTCAGAGTCCTCTGTGGTCCTGGATGTGCCGGAGGCGCCCTTCATCTATGAACACACGGTCAGCGATTCCATGGCTGTGGTGCGTTTTCCCCTCCTTGTGCATTTGGTAAAGGCTTAATGGCTGCCCCCAACGTGCCAGGCACTGAGCTGAGCTCACTGGGGAGTGTGAAGATGCCTGCATCCCGACCTCAAGAACTCCAGCACAAGCTAGAGAGGGCTCAATGCTGTAGGAAAAGTTCAGATCAAGTGCCAATAGGGATTCAGAGGGAAAGAAATATTATTTCCAGGTGCAGAAATAAGCTTTGGTGGCATTTAGTAACATTTGAGCTGGGACACAGAGGTCGGATTTAAACATCTAGACATGGGGAAAGGCATTCCGTGGAGGGCTGACACTAGCAGAGGCTCACAGGTGGGAAAGTATGGAAGGAAACACCTAGGTCCAATCCAGGGCTTCTCATACTTTCCCGTGCCTGCGGATCTGATCATCAAACCGATAAGATTCCTGGGCTTCAACCCTAGAGGTTCTGATTCAGTAGGTCTAGGGTGGGGCCTGAGACTCTGCACTGCTAACATTCCCAGGTGGTGTTGATGGCCCATGGACCACATGTCGAGTAGCACTGTTCTAGATACAGGGAGGGAAGAGAGCAGGAGTTAGTCTGGGGTCACTTTCCAGAGGTTCTTTAACATTACGCTACGTTATAGATTTTTCAGTAAGCAGTAACGATTAGCGTTTTGCAAAGCTTTATATCAGGTGATAGATGCAATTTGAGCTATATTTTGGAAGATGAATCTGGAAGTCCCATTGTTGGATGGCCTAGAGCAGTGTTTCTCAGTGTGGTCCCTAGACCGCCAGTAGCATCAGCATCATATGGCAACTTATTAGAAATTTAAATTCCCGCTTTCCCTACCCCCCACTTGGGCCTCCTGAATCGGAAACTGGGGGCAGGGGCCAGCGGTCTGTGTTTTTGTTTCTTTTTTTTTATAAATTTATTTATTTATTTTATTTTTGGCTGCGTTGGGTCTTCGTTGCTGTGCGCAGGCATTCTCTAGTTGCAGCGAGCGGGGGCTACTCTTCATTGTGGTGCACGGGCTTCTCATTGTGGTGGCTTCTCTTGTTGCAGAGCGTGAGTTTCAGTAGTTGTGGCGCACGGGCTTAGTTGCTCTGCAGCATGTGGGATCTTCCCAGATCAAGGATCGAACCCGTGTCCCCTGCATTGGCAGGCGGATTCTTAACCACTGTGCCACCAGGGGAGTCCCCAGCGGTCTTTGTTTGAACAGGTCCTCCGGGGTATTCTGATGCACACCAGAGTCTGAGAACCACTAGCCTAGTTAGAGGAGAAACTGGAAATGGGAGAAAAGACAGGTGACAGTAGGGCCAGGAATCTACAGTGTTATAAAAACTCTCTGAGATCCTGGCTTGGCAACCACTGTTGTAGTACAAAGTGTATGGACTCTGGAGCTATTGGTTTGAACCTTGGCTCTGCCACTTAACTGCTGTGTGAACAAGGGCCAGCTACTTGCTCTCTCTGAACCTGTAATCCCATCTGCAATGAGTGAGGTGGACGAGATGATGGCTAAGGTCCCTTTCAACTGACACACAGTCTAGAATATGGAGTGAGGGTACACTCTGAGGTTGGTGAGGTTGCCCAGGGAGAGTTGCTCATGCTTTGGGCTGGTGGGGCCATATTTAGTGTTGGGAGTGCCTAACACTTTCCATCAGCTCTACCTCAGCTCCAGCAGGAGCAGGGATGGGAGTGGGGTCTTCTGACCCACATTGTGAGGGATGGCGGGGTGGTGAGGGGAGGCCAGGCCAGGCCAGGTCTGAGGAAGCCTCGGGGGTTCTCTTCCCCTAGATTTCCTGGACCTACGCCCCAGGCAAGCAGCGGGTCAATTTCTACCAGGTCCTGTTGCAGGAGATGGTCAGGAAAAATGATAGTGAGATGCCCAAGGCAAAGAATCACCCATGGATCTTCGATAAGATCATGAGCACCACCGTCAAGCTGATGAATCTGAAGACTAACACGAGTTACTGCCTGACTGTTCGCGCAGCCAACACCGCTGGGGTGGGGAAGTGGTGCAAGCCCTACAAAGTGAGCCCTGGGAGAAGGCAGGCCCGAGGGGTGTGGACCAAGGGTTTTGGAGGTTGGAAACACCCCTATACCCCCACGACTCGTCCTCCTGCTGGCTCTCCTTCTCCCTGGGCAAATAAGCCTCAATTCCAGGCCACTCTCCTCTGGGAGGGTTCAGGGTTCAGCCACTTTGGGGCCCACTGGGAATGCAAATTGATCTTTTCATTCATCTCTAACGAAAGTCTCCCAAAGCCATTGGTTTCTGGATTCTTCAACTTAGTATCAATAATTGTGAGTGGGTCAGGAAGTCAAGGGCATTGAGGGTAAGAGAGGGAAGAGTCTAAAGCGGGACAAAGAAGGAACAGCCTGGGGGTGGGCAGGAAAGGCCCCAGTAAAGACAGCACACAACTGGCGAGGCACAGGTTTGAATCATGCCTCTTCCTGTTCCTGGTGTCAATGAATAGGTTGGTAAGGCTGTCGGACACCTCATTTAGCAGACAAACGAGGGGGTGGCAGAGTCGAAGAGGTGAGCTCAGGGTCAGGAGTTCTGAGGACTTTGGTTTATTTCAGTTTGCAACCGTTGATACAGACTTGACCAGCTTCCCCGAGAACAATCCTATCCAGATCACCGTGCAGCGCAAGAAACCCCAGCGGAAAACCATATCCATGGGGCTGGAGGACATGCGGAGGCTAGAAGATCTGGAATACCTCTTTCCCTACTAAGGGGGAGGGCCCCAGGAAGCCCCTTAACTACTTTCAGCTTCGGCCCAGGGCCCTTAGGAACCGGAACCATGGAATGTACCAGCAGCATCAAGCCAGGGAACCGCTGACCACCCTGCTGGTCCCGGGCCTGGGGCTGAGGCCAGGTGGGAGCTCCATTCACCTGGAGATACCACAGGCCAGGCCAGGTCAGATTAGCCTCCACTGCCCATGGCTGCTAGGCTTCCTTCCCCAGATCTGGGCCGGTCCAGGTCCCTCATTAAAACCTGCAGGTCACCCAGCACCTTGGAATTCTGTTTCATGTCACCGACAGCCTCAGTTGGGCTGCTGCCACCCACCCTCCTGGCTTCTGCCAGGACCAAGAGTCCAGGTGGGTCAGGGGATGGGGCAATGAGATGACATCACCCTTTCCCCATGGGAGGAGGAGATGGTCCTCAAAGATTAAAACACACACCAGGAAAAAGAGCAATGTTGGACAGAGGTAGTGACAGCCCGCACACTGTCAGCCTCAGACTTGAGCTCTGGGGGACATGATGCAAAGTGCACAAGCTTTGGGGGGAGGGTCTGACTTAATTCTGTCTCTTCCTGGATGTGAGGGTACAGGCAAACCACTTAAGCTTCTTGGGCTCAATTTCCTCATCAAAAACATGGGGATGTGGTCTGACCCTTCCAGGTTCGGCTGCAGGGTTACTGTGAGGGTCACGTGAGAGCACAGAACAGTGCCTGGCACCGAGTAGGACCTCAGAACCCGCTGTCTCCCTCAGCCCCTCACACAGCCCCCCTGCAGAGACCGGCCAGGTGGAAGCCAAGAACCACAGCCAGGCGACGATTTAACAGCACAGATGGGGCGGGGGAGGGTGAGAAGAAGCAAGATGTCAGAAGTGCTGTGGCCCCGAGCGGTCCATACAAGGATGGTTTGGAAGCCAACCTGAGTAGATGCACCTTGGTATTGGGAGAGAAAGTGGACGCAAGACGCACGGAGGGCAAGATCTCCACCAAAGGTTTGAGGATGTCCTGGTGGGGATTCCCTTCACTATGTGAGTCTTCACGGGGCAGAGAACCATCCTCCCCATTACACCACCCCCACTTCCTCCAGAGCTCCCACCACTGCACGGCCTGTTAGAGGGAACCCTCCGGGACAGCCGCTGCCTTCCTCTCTGTGCTGCGAGAGCCCAGCAGGGCTGTCTGAGGCCGAGGAAAGCACCCCAGAGCAGCACTGACCAGCACAAGTCCTTGTGATGGTCAAAGTGTCCTCTATCTGTGCTGTCCAAATCAGTAAGTAGCCCTGAGCTAGTGTGACAACTGCATTTCTAACTGGACCGAATTCTAGTTAATGCAAACATCTTCATGTGGCTGGTGCCAGCAGAATGGACAACACAGCCTTACATCATCCTCTGGCCACTAACATACTGGCTTCAGCCCATCTCCCCAGCCTCAGCTGGCCTCTCCCTCGTAGGCACGGTGGGAAGAAGGGAAAGGCGACTTCCTGATCAGCATGGTTTTGGTGCAGCCCAGAGGGAGGGGCTAGACAAGCTGACTTAGCATAGTCCTCAGTAAAGCCCTGAGAACCTGGGACAAGAAATCATAACCCAAACACACAAACTATAAGTTATTTATTTGGTCACAGAATCTGGGGTCTGACCCTAAATAGACGGCATTTAGGAAAGGAGGCAGGGGCAGCAGTAAGGGCCAGTCATCGCTCGGCCTCCCCTGTGCTGGCATCAGCGAGTTATCAAGTGATGGCCAAGGGCTGAGCTCAGTGAGAACCTTCCACGACCTTCGACCTCCTGCTCTGGGGAGGGACGCTACTGGGGTCTGTCCAAGGACGGCAGGCCACGCTCATTCTCAAGGTCATCACCCCGGCCTTTGGTCTCCATCAGGGCAGACAGCTGGCAGAGGCTGAGTCCAGGTGGGGATCCTTGGGATTTCTCATCTCCTCCATCTGTGGAGAGAGGGACGGAACAGGATGGGGATGCCACCTCGGGAAAGGGAGGCACCATACAATCCCAGAAGCCCACTAAGGGGAGAGCTTGTGGTCCCCCCTCGGTCTACTCCCCCTGCCCCGGCTACTGTCCCTGCTCCAGCCACCCGAACTTAGGCCAGGCGCCCACCACTGCCTCGGCCAGGACCTCATCCAGGGGCCTGGCCCCTGCGATGCCCACCAAGGCTGTCCAATGACAAACAGTGGCAATCCTTTACAAGTACACAACCCTCAGGTTCCAAAGTGTATTCACCTATCTTTGATCCTCCTGTCTCCTGGTAAGTCCCAGGAGACACGTGGACCAAGCTCTCCACGACTGCACACTGAAAGGCAGAACAAGGATTTGACCTAGGTCACAGGACTCCAAAATCCAGTGTGCTAAGAACTACCGCCTCACGCTGGAGGCTACTGTCTCGGGACAGTGTGGGCACCTGGAGAGCCCTTGGAACTCTACACCACAGGGGACGGTCACAAAGGGCAGGAGAGCCGCCACCTCCCCCAAACTCACATCCGGAGGCATTTGTCCTTTCCACCACTTGCCACTCTCTGGCCATCTGGACTCCAGTCGACAGCGTATACCTGAAGGGAGGAGGGGGAGGGGGAGGGGGACGGTGGCACAGTGAGGAGGGTGGGGAGGAGGGCCAGGCTTCAATTCCCTCTCAACCACTTGCCCACGAGGGTCGGCCGCACCTCATCCGCATGGCCTGGCAGGTCTGTGGCCAGCTTCTGGGCCTTCACATCCCACACCTTCAGTGTGCTGTCACTGCTGCCACTGACCAAGAGCCGGCTGTCGGCCGACCATGCAATCTGGTACACGGCAGCCACATGGCCACGCAGGGAGGCCAGGTACCTGGGCCAGGGGAAGGAAGATGAGGATGGATATGAGATCTTCAAACACGCCTGAAGGGTCCTCTATGCCCACAGCGGTGGTTCTCAACCTTGGCTGTGTGTCAGGTTTACCTGGGAACTTTTACAAAATCTCACTGTCTGGTCCCCACCCCAGACCAATTTAATCTTTATCGGTCACTACGATGCTGTAAAACTTCTCCAAATGAGTTGCTTCTGGAATGCTTCTTGCCAGGCCTCCATACCTGCTCAACTTTGCAAGCCTCAGAATCCAATGCAGCCGTCTGCTTAGCCCATCTGCACGACACCACCCTCCCCCAACCACCATGACAGGTGCCTGCTGACAGGTGGCATGGAGAAACAGTGGGCCAGGCCCACCTGGAACCTGGTCGGGACAGACTGGCTGTGTCTGCTGGTGCAAGTCGTTGGGCCTCTCTGAGACTCAGTTTCCTTATCTTAAAAAGAAACCAGGGCTTCCCTGGTGGCGCAGTGGTTAAGAATCCACCTGCCAATGCAGGGGACACAGGTTTGAGCCCTGGTCCGGGAAGATCCCACATGCTGCGGAGCAACTAAGCTCATGCGCCACAACTACTGAGACTGCGCTCTACAGCCTGCGAGCCACAACTACTGAAGCCCGCGCGCCTAGAGCCCATGCTCCGCAACACGAGAAGCCCGCGCACCGCAACCAAGAGTAGCCCCCACTCACCACAACTAGAGAAAGCCCACATGCAGCAACGAAGACCCAACGCAGCCCAAAAAAAAAAAAAAAAAAAAAAGAAACAAAAGAAACTGAATGATCTATTTCACAGGGCTGTGTTGTGAAAATACACGGAGACTGACACATAGGTGCCCCTTCGGCCTCAACAACGGTTTCCTTGCTCCTTTTCTCGCCCATGCCTCTGCCTCTCCTCCTAACTAACTGCAAGGGCACTGTGTCTCGTCATAGCAGTGCTTCTCAGACTTGAAAGGTGACCTTAAAATGCAGGTCATCTGATCCCCAAGGTCTGGGATGGGGCCCAAGGTTCTGCATTTCCATCAAGCTCCCAGGTGATGCACTGGCTCACTTTGAGGAGGGCCAGATAAAGACTGGACCACAAACCTACACTTGTGTTGCATCCTCAGCCCTTGGCCAGCTTTTTTTTTTTTTTGGCCATGCTGTGCGGCTTCCAGGATCTTAGCTCCCCGACCAGGGATCGCATCCCTGGCAGTGAGAGCACAGACTCCTAACCACTGGACCGCCAGGCAATTCCCTTGGCCAGCTTTAACATCATTTCTCTCCCTAGATATGAAAGAAACTAGCATTTTCAGTGCCCACTTAGTGATGGTGCTAAACAGACCACTTCATTTAATCCTTGTAACAAAACAGAGAGGTAGGGGGTCTGCACATTCAGAAGAGGAAACAAGAGGCTCAGAAAACCCAAACACTTGCCAGGGCCACACAGCTAGGAAGTGGCAGAGCCAAGCTCCTTCCGGAGGAAGAGCGTCGCTCCTACCCTCCCCACACCCGCCACTCACTTGCCCGTCCTGCCATCCCACAGCTTGATAGACTTGTCAAAGGAGGCGCTGGCGATGACGCGTGAGTCCGCGGAGAAGAGCACCTGGTTGATGAGGGCCTGGTGCCCCGTCATCCGTGCCAGGGGCTTCTTGTTCTCCGCTGGGGACCACAGGAACAGGGTGAAGTCATCTGAGCCAGATACCAGCCTCTCTGGGCCCCGGCCCTGGGGAGGCACAAAGCGCACATGGTCTCAGAGAGGACAGCCCGACCTCGGCAGCGAACACACCACTGACTGCTCAATACCAGCACGGAGTCCAGGACTGCAGAAAGGAGGCTGGTTACTCCCCCCAAAGGGAGACTTCATGAACATGGGACAGGACCATTTCTATGACGTATAATTACAAGAAGAAGCAAGGTACAGAGTGGTGTGTTAAAAAGGGGAAGGAGGGCTTCCCTGGTGGCGCAGTGGTTGAGAGTCCGCCTGCCAATGCAGGGGACACGGGTTCGTGCCCCGGTCCGGGAAGATCCCACATGCCATGGAGCGGCTGGGCCCGTGAGCCATGGCCACTGAGCCTGTGTGTCCGGAGCCTGTGCTGCGCAACGGAAGAGGCCACAACAGTGAGAGGCCCGCGTACCGCAAAAAAAAAAAAAAAAAAAAAAAAGGGAAGGATTTTACATGTGGGCTTGTATACGCGTGTGTATCTGTACTGTGTGTAGTGTACACATATATGTGTATGTGTATATATGACCTCTCTGGCAGGAGACACAAGACACTGGTAGCACTGGATGCTTCCAGAAGGCACGGATGAAGGTGCAACAGAGATGAGAGACTTTCCACCATCTAAAATGGCCCCTACTGCTTTGTGTTCTCTGCATTTAAAAAAATTTCTTTTTTTCTTTTGGCCATGCCGTGCAGCATGCAGGATCTTAGTTCCCGACCAGGGATCGAATCCCGGGCCCTTGGCAGTGAGAGCGCCGAGTCCTAACCACTGGACCACCAGGGAATTCTCCTTTTTGTTTTCCTTGAACCTTAGACCATGTGAATGTGTTACTGAAACTAAATAAAAAAGAGAGGTACCTGAGGATTGCAAATAAACAGATAAGCAAACAAAACAAAATGAAATAAAATGATCCCCAGCACATTATGGTTTTTAGGATTGTAAACTAGGATTATCAGAACAACTTTCCGGAAAAGGTACGTTCTGAGCTGGGGCTAGAAGGGAGAAGGGCCTGAGTGTCTGCAGTGTTTTGGGGACGAGGAGAAGAAGCGCATAGAGCTGGCGGCGCTGGCAGATACTCACCCGCACGAGGCTGTAGCGGCTCAGAGCTCTCTCCTTTAACTCCTGCACTGTGTCCAGGTATCGAAGGAGAGAAGGAACAAGGCTGATGAGAAAATCAACACAAAGTGCAAGTACCCGCCCCCCCAGCCTAGGTCCGCCTCTCGCATGTTAAGCTTGAGAATTGGCTCCTTCCCCCCGCCCCCACCTCCCGCTCACTCACAGGACCCTCGGAGGTCTTGGGCATTAACTGAGGCCTCGGCTGGGTCAAAGGCCCCCGTGCGCAGGGCGTAGTCGGTGCTGAGGGCCATGGTGTTCACCCAGTGGCCATGGCCTTGCAGAGTCCGGCACAGCACGCCCTAGGGTGAAGGGAGACAGGTCAGACACACACAGAGCAGTCTCCACCCCTGGGAACATGCACCCCCAGATCAGCCCCAGAAGATGGGCACTGTGGGACTCAGAAGCAGGGCCCTCATTCACTGTGATCTGAATCAAATCACCCCTCTAGGCTCAAGTCTCTCCTCATTTGTAAAATAAGGGTACCAGCCCAGAGCACTGTTTCTGGAAATATGTTTCACAGAAGGGAAATGTCACAAAAAAGGGCTCTAGTCAAATAAGTTTGGGATACGGCAGGTTCGATAAACCTAAATAGGCTTCCTACAGCAGGAAATTTCCAGAGCCTGGCCATGCTAAGGGGTCCTGGAACCTCCGCTATAATGCAGCACCAAACCATAGGACCCCTGTTCCCGAAGCACTTCCCCAACCACCCAGGAAACAGTGGTCAACCTCCCTGGCCCAAGATTTCCCCAGGCTGGTTTCGGGCCTCTCCCAGCTCTTACATCATGAGCCCTCCAGACTTTGATGGTGCGGTCCTGGGAGGCGGAGTAGAGAAGCCCGTCCCCTCCCCACCGGAGACAGGTGACTGACTGTGTGTGCCCAGTGAGGATGCGCTCACAGCGGCCCGCAGCCGTGTCCCAGACCCGCACGCTGCCGTCCTTGGAGCTGCTGGCCACGTAGCGGCACTCGGGGTTGCTGGAAAGAAAGGGGGACATGCCCTCACTTCTGACCTGGCAACGTCTGTCTTCCAACACTGCCTCCCGATCCCCAGCGCGAAGACCAGGGATAATGTCTCGACAGCTTCCTGACCCCAAGATCTGGCTGCGCCGCAAGGTGGCTCTCAGGCCCCGTGATGAGCACCACCGCCCTCCCCCCGCCCCGCCCGCGCAACACAGGTGCAGAAGACCTTCCCCACTGCCTGCCACGCTGTCACTGCCAGTCAGACTGCCTACCCTGTCCCCTCACATAAGACTCCTCTGCACCAAGCAGGGGAGGGCTACGGCTTTGAAGCCCTGGCTCCTCAATCACCCAGCTGTCAGTGTCACTCACGCATGGAGGGGCTCCCAGCTCAGGGCTGTGATCCACTTGCTGTGGCCGGCAAGGGTCCTGCCCACTTGCTTCCCTGTGCTTGGGTCCCACAGGAGAATCTGAAGGACAGCAGCTCATCGAAAATAACCCTCCCCACCCTTCCCCTGGTCCCACCAAGGGTCCCCCGCCCATCGCCCCTGCTCACCCCTCCCCGAAGACCCCAGAACCTGATTCTGACCCATCTCGCAGGAAGGGAGCCCCAGAATCCCTGCCTAATTACCCTGACCATCTACCTGGCCATTCTTGCAGCCTGAAGCCAGCTTCTTGCCGTCTGGGGACCAGGATATGCTAAGGACCCAGTGTCTGTGTCCTAAGAAAGCAGTGGGGGAGAAAGGGGGACCACACCTTTCTTTATCCCTGTTGCCTAGCAACGCCTGGCACCCTGCAGAAACTCCTTAGCTAGCTGCTGAATAATTGAACGATCGAACAGAAGAGATGAGGCTTCCTAGGCAAAGGGAGAATCCTTCCCAAGTGCTAGGGCCATGCATCGCCGCACAGATAACACTGCCACTTTCTAGTAGTTCCTTATGTGCTACGTGATATAAAGTTCTTCCACACACATCAGTCCTACAATTCTCATGACAGCTCTAGAGTATGGGGCAAAGCAAGAAGTATCACCCCATTCTCCAGATGAGAAAACTAAAGCTTAGAAAGGAAGCAAGGCCTACCTACAAGATCACCCAGCTAGTGTGAGGTCCCCAGGCCAGCAGCATCAGCAATGCCTGGGAACTTGAAACGCAAATTTCAGGTCACACCCCAGACCTAAGGAGACAAAATTCTGGGGGTGGGACCCAGAAATCTATATTTTAACAAGCCCTCCAGGTGATTCTGATGCACGTTCTAGTTTGAGAACCACTATGGCAGAGACTGGATTTAAGCCTGGTTCTCCTTGCTACCAGGCAGTTAGCCCCTGCCCACAACCCCACGCTGACTCTTCCGTCCAGTCTCTGCTTGTTTGTAAGTGGCTGGCAGGGCTCAAGGGTAAGGTCTCTACCTAGGAACAGGCAGCCACTAACTGGATGTCAAGGGGCTGGAATGTGCTCTGGGCCTCCTCTCCTCCTCAGGAACTAAAGAGCTGAGTGAATCAGCCACCCGCCACTGCGTTAAAACCCCCTAAGTGGGTAACTGGGTACTGACCCTGGCATGTGAAATGTGGTGTCTCAGTGCTGATATCCCAGAAGCGCACAGTAGTGTCTCCAGAGCCACTGGCCAGGTACCTGGGGAAGAAGAGAGGCCACCTGACCTCTGCAGTGAGGACAAGGGGTGGGGCACACCGGAAACACTGCACATGTACATTCCTGCTGCCTAGTAAATCATCTTCTGGGAACAGAATCTGGGACTGGAATTTTCTCTTATGAGAAGGACAAATATAACACGGATGCCATCTGGGAGAAGACCCCAGGAAGCCATTTCTCTCCTTGTCCTTCCTAAATGGAATGGCCACAGTCAAAACCAGATTTAAAGCTTCTTACTATCCTCACAGGATTGTGAGAAGCAAATAAACCCTATTTCTCAGGTGAACAACTAACTCAGAGAGAGGTTAAATGACTTGACCAGGTCACATGGCTAGGAAGGGACAGAGGTGAGCTTGCAGCTCAGATCTCCTGAGGTCAAGTCCAGGAAGGGCTCTTCCAAGGCAGGCATCCTTGACCTTTGGGGACCAAACTCCACTGGGGAAGTCCCTTACTTGCAACCTGAGCCCAAAGCTTGGGTCTATGGTGGGCAGCCGGAGGCCCCATTGAGCATAACTTGGGGGTCCCCCCACCCCCGCCAACAGCTGCACCCACACTCTCCTCCATGACTCTGCAGCTGTCCTTACTTTCCTGTAGGGCTGAAGGCCACAGAAATGACTGCCTCGCTGTGACCCTCCAAGGAGCTGGTGCAGCGGGTCACAGCACGAACCCTGAAGATAGCCTGTGGCTGGTAGACGATGTCAAGGACCTTCTCTGTCTCCACCGCCTGTGACTCCAGTGTCCTCCCCAGAGACGAGATGATCTCGGCATCATGGACATAGAAAGCCAGTGGCAGGGGATCCTCCTGGAGGACAACAGAAAAGAGAACCCCCCCATCAAAGGATGGGCAAGGCCATCTCCACCAGGGACCCCCACCCTCTGTGAGCTGTGGGCAGGCAACGCTTCCTACTTTTCAAGCCACCCTGCTTGGGTTACCCCCATCATTCCCCATTCAGCAAGACCTTTTTAATCCTTGAAGAGCGACTGCAAGACACACACCACTTCAAAATCCTGTATCTGAATCTCACAACCACCCTGGGAAGGAGGCATTAATATTGATAGATGAAAAAAACTGAGGCTCAGAGCAACTAAGTGATTAACGCAACGTCCTATTGCTAATGCCTAATTCAGGTTCTTCAGAAAGAAAACTAAAGTCCAGGATTAGGGTTAGTATATAGCATTATGCAGCGTTTTCTAAACCACCAGACCATGCTGCATAATGTGTAAGAAGCATCCAAAAAGCTGACTGAAAAAGGTAGACCCTCTGCTTCACCCCAGAGTCTGTGTAGTAAGTCTTGGGTGGGGTCCAGGTATTGCATTTTTAAACAGCCTCCCACCCCTCAATAGAGGGCAGCATTCTGATCAACACCGGCTTAGGAGAGCATGAGTTTTAAATCTGACACTTGGCTTCCAACTCCCAATCTACCACCTACTGCTCAGTGCCAGACAAATAACTGAATGGACTCAGGCAGCACTGTAAAATGGGGATATTAATGACAATAGGAATATAATGAGGAGCTGTGACAAGGAATCACTGTTACGATGCACCCAATGCGTTCAAAACGCGGTCTCTCTCCGCGGGTGAACTCGCGATGGTGGGCGCGTAAAGCGCTCTCACACTGATCACATCTTCCGACCCTCCCCAAGGCAGACGGCACCGCCGGGTTGTTATCACCCCTGTGGGAGAGTAGTGGGGATGTACCCGAGACCTTCGGTCTCCTGATTCCCTGCGTCCCCGACCAGGGCAGAGCCGCCCGCCCTCCGCCGGGCCCGCCGCTCACCTGGGCCAGCAGCGCGTTGCACACGAGCTGCAGCTTGTCCGGGGTGATGTCCACGGGCACGTCGAATGGGGAGCCCAGCAGCTGCCCACCCTCATCCTGGAACTGCACTAGCAGTCGCTGCACGTCGCGCGTCGCCGCCTCGTCCTGTGTGGACAAGCGCGGCGGGCGTCATGCACGCCGCCCGGACCGAAGGGCCCTAACTTCCGCCTCCCTCCGGCCTCGGGGACCCCGGCCCGAGCGCCCAGCCGCGGCGCCCCCGCCCCCAGTCAGGCCCACCCACCGCCACCACCGCCGCCATCCTGTGTCCCCACGTGGAAGGGAAAACTCCGGCGGGACGGAGCGCCGCCCCCGTGGTCCAGTGGTGCTGCAATCCGCCACATCGCCCTCTGGTGTTGAGGAGGGGAAGTGTCGCTCCGCGCCTGGCCTCAAATAAATGGATCAAATAAATTAATCATACTTGATGCGAGGCTTCCCTGGTGGCGCAGTGGTTGAGAGTCCGCCTGCCGAGGCGGGGGACACGGGTTCGTGTCTCGGTTCAGGCAAATCCCACATGCCGCGGAGCGGTTGGGCTCGTGAGCCAATGGCCGCTGAGCCTGTGCGTCCGGAGCCTGTGCTCCGCAACGGGAGAGACCACAAGAGTGAGAGGCCCGCGTACCGCAAAAAAAACAAAAAACAAACAAAAAAAACAACTTGATGCGTACAGAAGCAAAAAATTCCTACAGTTTTCAACAGTGTAGAGCAATGTATCAGGCATTGTTCTAAGTGCTTTACATATGTAACTCATTTAATTCTCACAACTCTTTTCACCCCATGTTACAGATGAGGAACTAAAGCAGAGTCGGACCAGGAGCGCTCTTACCGGAAACCGGGGATCTTCCTGTCAGTTCCTCTCTCTCTCTATCTCTCTCTCTCTCTCTTTCTCGCTCTCTCTCCCCCCTGCATCCAGGGAGTCTCAAGCTCTGCCAATGCTGCCTCATGAACCTATCTAGAATCTGTTCTCTCCATCTCCACTGCCACGCTCTGCTCTGAGTCAACCGTGGTCCCTACAATAGCCTCTTCACTTTCCTCCCTGTCTCTACCCTGCCTCCTCCTGTGCGTTCTCCACACAGCAACCAGAGTGACGTTTCAAACCAAAACTCTGGTCTGTTACTTTCTGTCCTAAAACCCTACAATGGCTCCCATTACAGGCAGGAAAAAATCAGACTCCTTATAATGGTGCACTCAGCCTTACCTCTCCAGCCACTCCTCTCACTTTAAGATCAAATCTTCCTGGCTATTTCTTAGTTCTTCCAAGTGCTTTTGCCCATGCTGTTTTCTGGAACTGGTACAGACCTGTGCACACCCCCCCCCCATTCATATGTTAAAGCCCTAACCCCCAGTGTGACTGTATTTGGAGATAGACTCTATGAGGATGTAATAAAGGTTACGTGAGGTCAAAAAGATGGCATCCAAATTTGATAGGACTGGTGTCCTTATAAGAAGAAGAGGAGAAACAACAGCTCTCGCGTGCTCTCCCTCCGCTGCCCCACACCTCTCTTTGCTCTCACACAGAGAGCAGGCTGTGTGAATACACCGCAGAAGGTGGCTGTCTACAAGCCAGGAAGTGAAGTTTCACCAGAAACCAACCCTAATGATGACACCTTGAGGCTTCTAGCCTCCAGCACTGTGAGAATAAAAATTTTTTGTTGTTTAAGCCACCAAGTTGTGGTATTTTGCTATGGCAGCCTGAGCTGATGAATACATACAGGAACAGTTCCTCATTCTTCAGGTCTTGCTTTAAATATCCATTCAATCATTTAACAAAGGTCTTTGTCAGACACTGTTCTAGGAGCTCTATGTACAGTAACTCATTCAATCATTTACTCAGGGAAACCTCTGAAACAATGTCATGTTTCCTGATTTCAAAACACCTTGGTATTCTTCAGAAATCACAGATCCATGGAAGTCTTTCATCCATTCATTCAACAAATATTATTGAGCACCTATTACATACCATGCACTGTTGCAGACCCTTGGGATATGTAAGTGAACAAAATAGACACAAATCCTTATCCCCATGAATGTTCTCTGCTTCCATAATCATTCACAGTTTCTGGCACATAGCAAATGCTTAAGAAATGCTTGTGGGGGGCTTCCCTGGTGGCGCAGTGGTTGAGACTCCGCCTGCCGATGCAGGGGACACGGGTTCGTGCCCCAGTCTGGGAGGATCCCACATACCGCGGAGCGGCTGGGCCCGTGAGCCATGGCCGCTGAGCTTGCACGTCCGGAGCCTGTGCTCCACAACGGGAGAGGCCACCGCGGTGAGAGGCCCGCGTACCGCAAAAAAAAAAAAAAAGCAACTTGTGGAATGAATTACTGAATCAGGATTTGAATCTAGGGTCCCTTGGATCTCTCTCTGCCAATGGCAGGATCCTTTACCATATTATGTCACTGCTACAGAGAGCCACCCACAAAGGGACCCGGGGTTGGGGACACCATGAAGGCAGGGAATTCACCCATCCATTCATTCGTTTATTCAGTCAACAAACATATATCAGGGCTGGATCTTGTGTCCAGCAGAGCAGTAGAACTTGTCCAAAGTCACAGAGCTGTGTTTTCAAGGTCACAGAGCTAAGAGCAGAATCTAGTGTGAGTGATCCCACCTATGCTTTTTTTCCTGCAGTATCTTTCTCAGTTTGAAAGTATAGGGGAGAAGTTGACAGAATGAGGAAGTGAAGCAAAGCATCAGCACAAAGACTTCATGCATTCATCCATTTAGGAACATGCATTGGGCACTCATTCTTCCAGGCTCTGTGCCAGGGGAAAACAAACTGCATGAGATGCTATCCTTGCCCTCTGGGAGGGTGCCCACAGCCCAGGCTCAGAGACACAGAAATGCGGGAGAATTCTAAATCCAAGTAGGGACAACCTCATAAATTTCTCTTAGGAACCCTCAGTTGGATGAGGAGAAACAATTCCTGCCCCAGGGGAGACCCTTTCTGGTGATGAATACATTGTTGTTCTTTTTTTAATTAAAAAATTTTAATTTAATTAAAATGTTAACATTGAGGTATAGTTGATTTACAATATTACATAAGTTTCAGGTGCACGACATAGTGATTCACAGTTTTGGGTTTTTGTTTTTGTTTTTGTTTTTTGGCCGCGTGGAGCAACATGCAGGACCTTAGTTCCCCGAACAAGGATCAAGCCCATGACCCCTGCAGTGGGAGCATGGGGTCTTAACCACCGGACTGCCAGGGAAGTCCCTGATTCAGTTTTTAGTGAATACATAGCTTTTGTCCCAGGAAGATCCCCTTCTGCTGAGGGGGACTCCGCAAGTCCCAGTCAGTTAGGGGGCACAGTTCTTGGTTTCAGGGAATTCCCAGGTTGCCCCAGCTCTTGCTGTGGGAGAAGATTTCAGTCTGGTGGGGGATGAACAGAGCCCGTCCTCTGGGAGCTCCCAGTCTGATGGGAGAGAGAGGCTGAATATAGCCACTCCATACAGACGGGGAGGAACCACAGAAGATGTGCAGAGTGGAACAAAGAAACAATCCACTTCCACCAAAGTGAGATAGCAAGTCCATGGGTCTTTCTGTAAAGCAAGGACATTTTCAACAGATGGAAGGGGTAGGGGAGTTGAGGCCAAGGGGAAGAGGGGAAGGAACATTCCTCCTTCTTCTTCCCTCCTCCCTCCAGAAGGGCATTTCTGGATGTCTCCAGTTGGTCTGGGACCTGGGCAGCTGCTCTGTGTGTCCAAGTCTGCCAGCCCCTCAGCTGTCACTCTGCTCCCAAAATAGCAGTGGTGGGGGGGAGGGGCGAGGAGGTTGTTTATCTGAGATGGAGGTGGGTAAGCGGCATTAGAGCCATGCCGAGGGAGGGAGGGTGTGCTGGGGGGGTTCCCGTCCCTCTGGATCTTTCTCTCACTCTTTGGGGTATGAGTGCCTGTGCCCCCAGGACTGCCCCTGAGTGGGGTGCTGGGGCAGAGGTTAGTCAGACCCTCCACGTGGTAATGACTGTCCAGTCTGGGGAGGGGGAGGGCCCTGAGTATCAGTGACAGACTCCAGGGGCACCTGCCCCTGTGGCCAAATATGGTCTGGAGCCACTAGCAGGGCTGATAAAGTCTCCTGGGTGGGGGCTAGGAGGGGCAGACTGACGCTGGCTGGGGGTTCACACGCACCAGAGCAGCACCCTGGGGAGGCCAGACCGAGAACACTGTCCTTGTGAGAAAGTGAGCTGGCCTGGAGGGTTCCTTGGACTGGGGAGGGAGAAGGGGGACCCAGAAATTTTAAGGCCTGCAGTGAGAATTCAGGCCCTTGGTGTGTCTAGCTGGGAGGGAGAGAGAGGGGGGAGCAGGGATTTTTTTTTTTTTAATTTTATATTGGAGTAGAGTTGGTTAACAATGTTGCCTTAGCTTCAGGTGTACAGCAAAGTGATTCAGTTCTGCATATACATGTATCTATTCTTTTTCAGATTCTTTTCCCATTTAGGTTGTTACATAATATTGAGCAGAGTTCCCTAGGAACAGGGTCTCTGAGACCCCTCTCAACTCGGGCCACACTCCGAGCAAATGCTGTGATGTCCTTCTGGGCAAAGGATTCGCGGGTGCTCCGGGTGGGTCTGTTGAAGGCAGCATCCTCACCTCCCATCCTGGTCGATGGGGCACCTGGTGCTCCAGACCTCAGGCCAGGAGCCCAGCCCCGGGTCTGGAGGGAGGGGATGGCCAGACGGAGCTCATCCTGTCCCCGCAGATGGCCGAGGCAGAAGCAGTGCAGCTGAAGGAGGAGGGCAACCGGCATTTCCAGCGCCAGGACTACAAGGCCGCAGCAAAGAGCTATAGCCAAGCCCTGAAGCTGACCAAGGATAAGGCCCTCCTGGCCACGCTCTATCGGAACCGGGCAGCCTGTGGCCTGAAAACGGTCTGGGATGAAGAGGGGCAGGGAGCTGAGGGCCAGGGCTAGGATGCAGGGGTATGGAGGCAGCCCCCTCATCCTGACGGGCACGCCTATCAACCCAGCCCTCTCACTGGACCCCTCAGGTTGGAGAAGGGTGCCTCCCACTGCTTTCTGGTACCCATTGCCTGACCCAGTCCTCTGGGAGACAGAAATTCATCCATGGAGATAGTTCTCATCCCGCGGGAAGCAGCCTCATGGGAAGTGGCATCATGACAGGGGCCTTTCATAGGTTATTTCGTGGCATTTCAACTGCAGACCATGAGGTCGCTGCTGCTTCCATGCCCATATCACAGATAACAAACTCAAGACTCAGAGGAGGGCTCAGTAACTTCCCCAAGATCTCCAGGTAGTTAGTAGCAGAGCTGGGTTCAAACCCGAGTTTGCCTGATGCCAAAGCTCGTCCACTTTTCCATACCCAGCGAGGGGCGCTCCCCTGGCCTCTGACAGTGGCAGCTGCCAGCGAGCCCTCTCTCCTCACCTCGGGGACCCTCTCTGGCTGTCACTGTGTCGGGCCCACATTAACCAAGTTTCCTCCTTCCCCGTTTCTCAGGAGAGCTATGTTCAGGCGGCTTCAGATGCCTCAAGAGGTGAGCCCCCCTCACTCGGGCCTTGCCCTCCTTCCCTCCCCTTCTGCATCCCTGTTTAGTCTAGATGCTCTCGACACTCGCAGGGATGACCAATTGTATAAACGCCATCCTGGGCATTGTAGGTGGGGCTTCAGATGTACCATCCTTATGTGAAAGGAGAGCTCCAGAAAAGCCATCCCTAAGTCACGGTTTTACATGTTAAATATGCTGGGGCAGCTTCTTTGCTTAGAAGGTTGCTTCCAGAAATCCTTTTGTCACGGTAAGGACACAGCCAGTTTGTTGGAAGTTTGGATATGTTCATATGGGATGGCGGGGGGAGAGGGCTGGTTCCCATAACCAGGGCATCAGCCTGGTCCACTCTGTGGGGACCGGGCTTCCTGAGGGGAAGACGGAGGCACTATTTCATTCCACAGACACTAGGAGGAATAAACATACGTCAACGCTGGCCATGGAGTGCCTCAACTTCTGAGAGAACTTAGGCTTAAGAGCACGATCAAAATGGGAACACTTCTCCTGGCTGCATTTTTAGGGCTATAATATGCAGAATGAAGGGGATTCTCCTCTGCATAGGTCCGTGTTGGGGTTTGATTTGGTCACTTTTTTTTAGGAGAAACAGAGATAGTCTGAGTGAGTTCAGAAGGGAGGGACCCAGCTGGAAAGGGGAATGGAAACACGTCCTGTGAAGAGCAGGGAAGTGGCAATATTTAGCTCAGAGAAGGAACTCCCAGGTAGGACAGGGAGCTGCCTTCAAATACCTAAAAGGCTGTCACACGGAAGAAGGATTGGATTTCATCTCACGTGTTCCAGGGCTAGACTCAAGACAAAAGGGCAAAGTTACAGGAAGATATGTTTCAGGTGGGAGGAGGGAAGGGCTCTCCAAAGGAGCTGTCTGCCTTGAGAAGGAAGGAGCTCCCGGACTGCTGGAGGTATGCAAGCACCAGCTGGATGAGCCTTTGGCAGGGATCACTGAGCCGAGACTGGAGAGTCAGGAATTAGACAAGATGACCCTTAAGCTCCCTTCCAACCCTGAGACTGTAATTCTTACCGCTTCCCTAACAAAGGGGAGGCTTGGACCAGATAGTCTACATGGATGCATACTCTCCAAGGAAGGCACAGAAGCCCTGCAGTTGGGGGCAGCGGTGGGGGAGGGGAAGGTGGTCTGTAGCCCGGCCCCCTGAGGCCTTGCCTGTCCCCCTTGCTAGCCATCGACATCAACTCCTCGGACATCAAGGCTCTGTATCGGCGATGCCAGGCACTGGAGCACCTGGGGAAGTTGGCCCAGGCCTTCAAGGATGTGCAATGCTGTGCCACCCTGGAGCCACGGAACCAAAACTTCCAGGAGACGCTGAGGAGGCTCAACACCAGCATCCAGGAGAAGGTGAGCCGGACCCCTGCGCATAATCCTTGGCTGCCTCTCCCCATTCCTAGTAGGGACCAGTTAGGGGAGCGGGACATCAGGCAGGGCTGGCCTACCTCCACATCCTTGGATGAGTGATCAGAGATGCCGTGATGCTTGTTCGAGGGTGCAAGCCAGCCAGGACTAGAACATCAGTCTTTTAAATTCCAGTTGGAGGCTTTTTAAAAAACTGCAACTCAGTATGTCTGCACCATGATCTTCCTCTCTGGGGGGACAAAGGCAGCCAGGAGAAACCTAGGACCTGGGGGAAGGGCATTGCTGGGGATGGAGGACAGCCAGGAACCAGTAGGAACAGGGAATCTTTTCTAGGAAAGTGGAGTGGGGTCGGGAGAACTTGGACCAGAGATGAGGAATCCTGCACCCTAATACTGGCTTAGCTACCGATTTTCTGAGGGACCCCTTGGGGTGTTGCTTTCCCCACTGTAAGAGCGGGAAGGTAACTGATCACGCAGCTCCTTGCTCCAAGACACAGTAACTTCTTTGTGCCTGGGGCAGTCCCATGGTGGGACCATGTCGTACTGTCCAGAGTGCAGACTCAAGGGCTGAGAAAATACAGACTAAGGAGTGATGGAAATAGGTGGCACTGTAGACCAGCAGAAAAAAGCAGTGGGAGGTGCAGATGGAGCTGGCAAGATGGGGGATGATGGATCTGTTAGGTCGCTTTATGAAAGCTTCAGAGCACTGGGGTTGGGAGAGTGAGGGATGAGACATTCAAAAATAATGGTTTTAATTTGCTTGAAAAGGTACTTAGAAACGGCTTCAGGTTTACGATCCTGGAGATATATTTCTGTTTTAGCCCGTATATATTTTTAAAATTTTATTTTATTTATTTATTTTTGGCTGCGTTGGGTCTTTGTTGCTGCACGCGGGCTTTCTCTTGTTGCGGTGAGCAGGGGCTACTCTTCATTGCAGTGCGCGGGCTTCTCACTGCGGTGGCTTCTCTTGTCGCGGAGCATGGGCTCTAGGTGCACGGGCTTCAGCAGTTGTGGCTCACGGGCTCTAGAGCGCAGGCTCAGTAGTTGTGGCGCACGGGCTTAGTTGATCCGCGCCATGTGGGATCTTCCCGGACCAGGGCTTGACCCCCGTGTCCCCTGCATTGGCAGGCAGATTCTCAACCATTGCGCCACCAGGGAAGCCCTTTAGCCCATATTAAAATGTCTAATAGCTAATTGTTTACTAGACTTCAAAACTGGGGTGATGATCCTTTGCCTTCCAAGACTTGTGAAGACCAAATGGGATGGCGAATATAACCAGACTGTCAGCTTTGTGGGGCAAGGACTTGACTTTGTTCTCCATTCTATACAGTGTCTGACTCATAGTAGTTGTTCAGTAAATGTTTGTTGAATGAATGAATGATGGAGGGAGACAGGAAGCTATTAATTGAGATGAACTTTATGTGGAGCCAACTGGAATGACGGGGACCCCTGCCTGCCTTCTTCCCCACTCCCTCCTCTCTCCTCAGCTCCGTGTGCAGTTCTCCACAGACTCGAGGGTACAGAAGATGTTTGAGATTCTCCTGGATGGAAACAGTAAAGCTGATAAGCTGGAGAAGGTGGGTGCTGGGCCGGCAGCGGGTGGTCTTGGGACCTGCCAGGTAACTGCACTTCCACTGCAGACTCTGCTCCTGTGTCTGTCGCCGACAGGTTGCAGGCCAGGGAGGAGGCTCCTTGGAGAAACTAAACAAAATTGATTTTGATATTTTAAAACATTGCATTAAATACAAATTTATTAAATGCATTGCATTTACAAATTTATTAAACTTATTTACATATTACATACAAATTTATTAAATTTATTAAATGCATTGCATTTATCTTGATTACAGAGGTTTTTGGTGCCCCGTAAATTTTGCACCCAAGGTGTCTTTCTTGCCTCACCCTACTTTTGGCCCTGAGAAACAATGACACATTAAAATAATGTTTTATTCCATTTCAAATCATTGCAACAAGTCATTCTGAAATATGAAAATCTTTATTCAGAATACCATCCTCTTAGCCAAATTTGCTGCATTTTTAAAATGTTCCTAGGGACTTCCCTAGTGGTCCAGTAGTTAAGACTGTGCTCCCAATGCAAGGTGCCCGGGTTCAATCCCTGGACAGGGAACTAGATCCCACATGCGTGCCACAACTAAAAGAGTTCGCATGCCACAACTAAGGAGCCCATGTGCCTCAACTAAGACCCGGTGCAACCAAATAAATTAATTAATTAAATAAATTTTATAAAATAAAACGTTTCTAGTCCTTCAGAGAAAAAAAAAAAGAATATCTGAATATGTATAAGAACTTGGCAGACAACGCCTGGGGAATTTTTGTTAGTTTAATGGTCAATAAGTCCATATAATATGCAGCTATCTTTTATAGCAAACTCTTATGAGGACTTAAGTTGTTATAGATGAAAGTAGTTCGAGAAGTACAAAGTCCTTGACTGACAGAGCGATGATGGTTCAGCTCATGCTTGCCTGGGATTCTCTAATCAGCCTCCCTACCTATTTGTCTACCTCCTCCTTTTCCTGCCTCATGAGTTCTTTGCCCAACCCCAGGGTCTCAGGGCCTGTTCAAGGCCTCCTCTCCAGATCTGGGGCCTTTTAAGGAATTTCGATCCTCAGTTGGTTGCCTGTGGTTAAGGAGGGCCGAATGTACTATGCCATTTTATATAAGGGACTTGAGCATACGTGGATTTTGTTATCCGTGGGGGTCCTGGAAAAAATCCCCTGCGGATACTGAGGGATGACTGTATATACATCCTCAAGGAGGAAGGCTTTAGGGTAGGAAGACACTTGAAAACCCAGCTCAACTGTCTATTTTTACAGACAGGAATCTGGGGCCCAGAGAGGTGCTATGACTTGCCCAAGGTCACACAGCTAGCATGTGGCAGAATCAGCACTCAAACCCAGGGCTTTCAAATCCCATCTTGTGCTCTGTCTGCCCACAACCTTCAACCTTCCTGAGAACCCCCTGCAACTTCAGATCTCCCTAAACAGATAAACGAACAAACAATGCCAAAACCATATTCGAAGAACTTTTTTTTTTTTTTTTTTTCAGTACGCGGGCCTCTCACTGCTGTGGCCTCTCGCAGCATGTGGGATCCTCCTGGGCTGGGGCATGAACCCGTGTCCCCTGCATTGGCAGGCGGATTCTCAACCACTGCGCCACCAGGGAAGCCCCGAAGAACATTTTTCATGGAAAAATAATTTCCCATGTGAAATCACTTCACTTCTGTTAGAAGATAAACTGAGACATATAAAAATTCTAAGAATTTATTTGAGCAAAATCTGTTTGAATTGGGCAGCGCGAAAACAGAAGTGGTTGGGGTACTCCACCGACAGGAGCTAGGAAAAAGACGTTTATAGAAAACAGGTGGAAGCAAAACAAGGGAATTATTTGACTGGCTATAGCTGAAGCAGTTGCATTATTTGGGAAAGGCTCATTAGCTGTTTGTGACTGGTCATCCTTAAGGTTCGATTTCTTAAACTTGAGGCAATACAGGGTTAGGTTTTGCTTTGTTTTGTGTTTTTTTAAATTGAATTATAGTTGATTTGCAATGTGTTAATTTCTGCTGTACAGCCAAGTGTGGTTTGGGTTTGCTTACTTAGTTGCTTAGGCATTGAAGCCACCTCCTTGTTTAATTAATTTAACATTTCCCTACCTTTTTAAAGTCCTTATCCACAAGCATATATACACAGGTTTATTTCACCATAAGTGCAATCAGAGTGAACCTGTGATTCTGTTTCTGCTTACGAATGTTTTTTCCAAGCTTCTTCTGAGTCTTTTCATTCATGACTTTAATGGCTGCAATATATTTCATCCAGTTGGTCTTTATTGCAAGTTACTCTGTTTCTTGTTTTGAATTATATTCTTGGGCTATGTTCCCATGAGTAGGATTATAGGGCAAAAGAATATAAAGATGTTTTGAAGACCTAGTCCTTGCACCAGCCCCTGCACTTGGCTCATGGCCAAGGCCTCTGCAGCCAGACTTCCCTCATGACCTTCATTGTTTCCTCCCTCCTTCAGGCGGCCAACAACCTCATTGTTCTCAGCCGTGAGGAAGCAGGGGCTGAGAGGATCTTCCAGAACAACGGTGTGGCCCTGTTGCGGCAGCTTTTGGACACTAAGAGGCCTGAGCTGATGTTGGCTGCAGTACGGACCCTGTCGGGCATGTGTAGTGGCCACCGAGCTAGGGTGAGGGCAGGGCCAGGGTTCATGGCATGGAGGGCTGCCAGTCTGAGGACCTGGCATTGACCTGTGGGCAGGGCGTGGCTGGCATGGATAGACCCTGATACAACGTCTAAAGTGTCTCCCCTCAACCTTGGTTGTATGGCCCCAGATTCAACAGAGATTGATCCTTTTATTTTTTCTTTGAGCTGGGAATGGGTCTGACTAAACAAAGATAAGTTTCTTGAAAGTGGTTTATGCGGAAGAGCTGAATGCAAAGGTTATGATAGTTTACAGTTTTTCATATTAACTCTTCAAAACCCAGTGTGCATTTTACCTCACAAGCACATCTCAATGTGAACTCGCTGCATTACACGTGTTCAATGCCTCCCCTGTGGCGAGTGGCTACTGTATTGGATGGAGCAGCTCTACACCTCTGGAAAGGGGCATGGCTTGTGTCAAGGGCCTTCCCAGGCCACGGGTCCCATGAGGCATTGGCTGCCTGATCTTCTGTCCCTCCTGCACAGGGCAGCTATCACCCACTCCCTAACCTGCATGGCAGCTGGAAGGGGAGGGCAGACAGCTGACTGTGCTCCTTGCTGGGGGCGTCTAGGCCACAGCGATTCTCCATGCAGTCCGGATAGACCGAATCTGCAGCCTCATGGCCGTGGAGAATGAAGAGCTGCCTCTGACCGTCTGCAACCTGCTCCAGGCCATCATCGACGCTCTGTCTGGGGAGGACAAGCGAGAGCATCGAGGGAAGGAAGAGGCCCTGGTTCTGGGTAGGAAACAGTTTTCAGCCTTGGTTCAAGGGGGTGGAGGTAAGGAAGTGTCAGTTACCACCTTAGACTGGGCGTTCCGTGCATGTGGAGGTGGCCTGGTTATATTTTTACATTTATTTTCTGATGATAAAAGTAACAGAGGCACAGCCGCATAATTTACGACAGCTAAAAGGTGGAAGCATCCCAAGTGTCTATCGACGGATGAATGGAGAAACAAAATGTGGTGTCCATCTATACAGTGGAGTATTGTTTGGCCTTAAAAAGGCAGGAAATTCTGACACATGCTACAACATGGAGAAACCTCGAGGACACTATGTTAAGTGAAATAAGCCAGTCACAACAAGACAAATACTGTATGATTCCATGTATATGTGATTTCGAAAACAGTCAAACTCATAGAAACAGAAAGTAGAATGATGGTTGCCAGGGGCGGGGGAGGAGGAAATAAGGAAT
Organism: Tursiops truncatus; assembly: GCF_011762595.2. Lineage (NCBI taxonomy): Eukaryota > Metazoa > Chordata > Mammalia > Artiodactyla > Delphinidae > Tursiops > Tursiops truncatus. Next base: position 20,551,822 of record NC_047053.1, read on the forward strand.
TGTTTGATGGGATAGAGTTTCAGTTTTGCAAGGTGAAAAAAGTTCTGTGGATGGATTGTGGTGCTGGTTGCACAACGGTGTTTATGTGCTTAATGCCACTGAACTGCATACTTTAAAACAGTTAAAATGGTAAATTTTATTTTATGCATGTTTTACAACAATTTTTATAAGTAACAGGGGCTTATGGAGAAATGTGGAAAATTTTAGAAATATGTAAAGATGAAAAAAATCCCAACAACCTGTAATCACCCCTCCAGATAACCACTACTATCACTGCCATGTGTATCCTTCCAGTCTTTTTTCTATAAAGTATTTTATTTATTTTTAAATTAATTAATTATTTTCTGGGCCTGCATTGGGTCTTCATTGCTGCGCAAGGGCTTTCTCTAGTTGCTGTGAGCGGGGGCTACTCTTCATTGCGGTGCGTGGGCTTCTCAGTGCGGTGGCTTCTCTTGTTGCGGAGCACGGGCTCTAGGCGCGCGGGCTTCAGTAGTTGTGTTTCACGGGCTCTAGAGCACAGGCTCAATAGTTGTGGTGCACGGGCTTAGTTGCTCCGCGGCATGTGGGATCTGCCCGGACCAGGGATCGAACCCGCATCCCCTGTATTGGCAGGCAGATTCTTAACCACTGCGCCACCAGGGAAGTTCCCCTTCCAGTCTTTCTTCTATCCCTCCATATAAATATCTATTTAACAAAGTTGGGATTCAGCTATGGATATTTTTGTGTTTTTCTCCTTTCTGAGCATTATATTACTATTGCATACCGTTTAATATTCTTAAAGAGGATTCCTTTTTACTTGAATAATTATTAATTTAACATTTGTCTCATTCCTGCATATATGCACATACAAACTCAGGCTTCTTCCTGTATATCCAGGTCCTAGACATCATTTTACAACTTCCTGTTCTGGCTGGGAAGGTCACAGAGGCAGGTTCACTCATAGAAAGCTTGATCTTAAATAATTTCATTACATGCCATTGTATGGATATATCATAACTCATCAATCAGCTCTATATTGTTGGAGATTTAGATTGCCTTTAATTTCATACTTATAAAAAACACTTCGGTAGCTATTCTTAACATAAACCTATATTTGCATTTGTAATTATTTTCTTGGAACAAATTCCTAGAAATGGGAGTACTAAGTTAAATGCTATGAACATAACTAAAGGTCTTTCACTACCTTACTTTCGAACTCCTTTTGAGAGGGTGCATCAGTTTTTACTCTCACCAAGTGATGTTAAGAGTTCCAGCCTCAAATCATTCTCACCAGATTCAAATACTATCATTCTTAAAGATATTTTCCTATTCAGTAAGTAATAATTATCTGTTTGAATTTTTAAAATTTACGAATTAGACATTATTTTTCCTTATCCTTATTAGCCATTTGGATTTCTTTGTCTTCAAATGGTTTGTTCATGTTGTTATCTATTTCCTCTGTTGGAGTATCAGTGTTTTTCTTATTGATTCCTAAGAGCTCTTTGTGTATTAGTAATTAACCTGCTTGGAGTCTTGAATTCTTGATGTGGTTCTGACTTACTATGGTAAGGATCCTTTTCTGCACTAGAATTATTGGAGGGTCCAACATGGCTTCACTCGGATGGCTGGTGGTTAACTGGAGATGCTGGCCAGGGTATCTTGGTTTTACTCCTTGTAGCCTCTCTGGTGGGCAGCTTGGGTGTCTATGTAACATGGTGGCTGCATTTTGAATGGACAAGCCCCAATGTGTAAGTGCTTTTTAAGCCTCTGAGTGTGCCGTAAGGTCACATGAGCAATCCAGGGCCAGTGTGGGAGGGAACTCCCCAAGAGAATGAATACTGAGAGGTGTGGTTCATTGGGGGCCATGACTTCCTCCGGAGGGAGTGAGCTGTTGGACATCTCTGCTGAATAATTCTTCCATATATTGATTTCAAATCTGTCCCCTTGTAATCCCACTCACTTCTGGTCCCTGTTCTGCCCTGTGGAACCTCACAGAATAAGTCTGTTATCTCACATACTTTTATCTGAAGACAAGCTATCATGTACATTTGTGGCTTTCCTTCACCAGTTAGATAGCCCCATTCCTTCATCATTTATTTATATGACATGGCTTGGAGATCTTTCCTTTTCTACTTGCCTGCCTGCTTGCCTTTGGGCTACAATCTAGAATGAGGACAAAAATCTCCAAGTTCCAGAGAGTTCAGACCGCAAAAGCAGGAGGAGGCATTTGCCTTTAAGATCCCCAGTGGGCAGGGAAGACCTGGCATCCCAGGCAAATGCTTGAATTTCAGGCTCCCAGCATGTCTGAATCTGCGGGGAGTAAAATGTCTATAAAGGAGTGTCAATTTCCTTTCTGGAAAACAGTTTATTAAATCAGTGTATTAAAAACTGCACGAAGCACCTTTGGATCCCTGCCCATCGTTGCCTGGGAGTGAAGAACTTTCTAAGAACCAGACTGTTCAAGAATGGAATGGGCTGCCATAGAAGTCGGTGTTCAGAGCGGCTGGAGGACCCCTTGGGGGTGTTGTCTAGAGATCTCCCTCCCTTTTTTGGAGTGAGATACTATACTCTCCTAGGAAATTCCAAAATCTGGGAAGCAGTGGATTCAATATTTCCAGAGTCCTTCCAGAAGCCTCTGCCATCCCTGGTCCTATATACCTGAGACACCCTGGTCCTCTCTATTTACCCCTGTCCTCTCCTTCCTCAGACACTAAGAAGGACCTGAAGCAGATCACCAACCACCTGCTTGACATGCTGGTCAGTAAGAAGGTGTCTGGCCAGGGCAGGGATCAGGCCCTGAACCTGCTCAATAAGAACGTCCCCAGGAAGGACCTCGCCATTCACGACAACTCACGCACCATCTATGTGGTGGATAACGGTGAGGAGGTGGGAGGGTCTGGGGCTCATGCCAGCCTTTCCAGTGGGCACCAGGGTACCAGGCAACCAGCAGAAGGTGGAAGGGGTGCAGCTCTTGTCTGGGAGAAGTCTTCATTTCCAACTGAAAAGCCAGGAAAAGTCATTAGCATATTAGGATCCACCAGTGGGCTGGTGAAGGCATAGGTCCAGGCTCTGAATTCAGGACCTGAACACACCCAGAACACACTCAAAAACATCTGGGTGGAGTTTCCTGACAAGCGAGGCAAGTGCCAAAAAAACCCAAACAAGACTCCACCAACAAGGGGTAACGTTCCTGAAGTCTCAGGATGGCAAAATACAGGCCTTCCAGAGGAAGAAATGGCACCTGTGTACGTTATACAAAGTCCAGTAACAATGTGCCAGGAGATAGTCACTAAATTTGTCAGCTCCAGGGCATCACCCCTCTCCTAAATCACCTTGTTCAACTGTTCAAGAATCATACCTGTGGCTTTATGATCTGCTGTGATAAATTCTCCCACAGGTATAATGACATATAGACCAGACCTTGTTCTAAAAGGTTCAAGTCAGCTTATAGCAGCTTTACCTTTATTCTCTTTTGATACAGCACTTCCCCTGTTTGGTTTTCACAGATCTCAGCAAAGTTCATGTGTAAGTGCTTAGACTTGAACAAATTACTCTAGTGCTTTAACCCTCCCCCTCTCAACACCCTCCCCCCATCCCAGTTTGGTCTTCTCTCATGTATTACAAAGCCTGGGCATTGACAATTGACTTTTCTCTGCGCTAGGATTTAGGCCCAACCACATGGTTTATAGGATGGGGGTGGGATGGGGAGCAGTATCTGAAAACTGGGCTGAAGACTTGGGTAGGGGAGCCACCAGGCAGGGTAGGGGAACCACCAGGATGTCAAGCCTGAAGTAAGTTTTTGGGTTCAGGGAGGGGCAGACATGGACAAGGAGGAGGTCCAGAGTGTTCTAGCAAAAGAGAATGAGATGCTCAAGGCAAGGGCAGAGTGGAAGGGAAGGGTAGGGGGTGAGGCTGGGGAGGTAGAGCAGGTGCATTTGATGAAGGCCTTTGACAGCCAGGCTGGGGGCTTTGCGTTGGTTCATCAGGCTCCTTCCAATGACTCTCCAGCCCTCCCAGTGCTTTTGTGTGTGTGTTAAAATACACAGCACAAAATTTACTGCCAGGCACTTTTATTTTCGATCTTTACTTTTTTTTTTTTTTTTTTTTTTTTTGTGGTACACGGGTCTCTCACTGTTGTGGCCTCTCCCGTTGCGGAGCACAGGCTCTGGACGCGCAGGCCCAGCGGCCATGGCTTACGGGCCCAGCTGCTCCGCGGCATGTGGGATCTTCCTGGACTGGGGCACGAACCCGTGTCCCCTGCATCAGCAGGCGGACTCTCAACCACTGCGCCACCGGGGAAGCCCGATCTTTACATTTTTAAAATTAATTTTTATTGGAATATAGTTGCTTTACAATGTTGTGTTAGTTTCTGTACAGCAAAATGAATCGGCTATGCATATACATGCCAAGCACTTTTGATTCCCTGCTACATCCAGAGTTTCATGCCTCCCAATGTTTACCTAGGATGTTTCCCCTCCCGTTTACCTGTCCCACCCAAGGTCTGACCAGCTCCTAGCCAACCTCTACAACCTGGCTCTGAAATCAAGCTATTGTCCCCACAGCAGTGTAGTGTAACAGTTAACATCGTGGGCTTTGAAATCAGACATTGCTGGGAGAGGGTTGCTGCTATGTCACTTGCCAGTTATGTGATCCTGGGCAAGTTACTTGGCTTCTCCATGTCTTGGTTTTCTGCTCTGATCGATGGCGATAATGATTCATACTAACCAGTAGGGTCAATGTTAGGATTAAATGAGATAATGTATAGAAAGCTCTTGGCACATAGTAAGTGCTCCAAATAACTTGAAACTCTTGCTTTGTTGGAGTGAATCACACCATTTGCGGTGTCACTGTTCTGTCCTTATTTACACCTTGTTGTAATCTTTATACATCTGTCTTCCCTTCCCTGTATTGTGAGCTTTTTGATGTCAGGATTGTCTTTTATTTTGGTAGCCAGTACCTAAAAGGTGGTTGTTTATTCGTTCACTTATTCATTCATTTATTCAACAAATACTTAATGGTCGAATTAGCCTGGTGGGTAATAGGAAGCCACTGAAGTTTCTTCAACAGAAGAGAAGAGAAGGGATAATAACCATAAATAGTAAATGTTATATTTACTAAACAAATAATAAATATTTATTGAGTGTCATGATGTGCCTGGAATGGCACTAGGCAGTTTCCATACATTATCTCACTGAATCCTCAAACTCTATGAGGAAGGCAGTATTGTTCCCATTTTACAAAAAAAGAAACTGAAGTCTGGGGAAAAGAGAGCATAAAATAGCATTTGAGGAAGATTATACATCAACCCACAGAATGTTAGCACTGGTAGAGTCCTCTGAGATCAAATAGTCCTGACTTTGTAAATGCTGAAAACAGAAGCCCATAGCGGGAGGCTAATTGCTCAGGTAGAGGCAGAGTCAGGGGTAGAACCTGGCTCTCTTGGCCCCATCCCAGTGCCCTTCACGTTGGATAAGCTACATGCTGCCTAAAGAGCTCTGGTGATAAAACAGGACTGAGCGAGAAGGAGCGTTTGTGAGGACAGAGCCCGGCAAGCATCTTACACTTGCTGCTGTCTGTCTTGCAGGCCTGAGGAAGATCCTGAAGGTAGTGGGGCAGGTTCCAGATCTGCCGTCCTGCTTGCCCCTGACTGACAACACCCGAATGCTGGCCTCTATCCTCATCAACAAGCTCTATGACGATCTGCGCTGTGACCCGGAGCGTGATCACTTCCGCAAGATCTGCGAGGAGTACATCACGTGAGTTTCCTGGAGGGTCGAGTAACTGCAAGTGTAGGACTGGTTGCTCTAAAGCCGGTAAAGAGGCAAGGCTGGTGGAAAGGAAAAGTTTGCTTTATTTTGGAGGCTGGAAACCTGGGGGTGGGAGGAGGGCATACGCCTGTCCAAAGGCTGACTCCCCCCACCGCCCCACCAGACAATCAGGGGGCAAGAACTTTCATAGACAGAGGGAGGGGCTACAGGCAGAAACAGCACAGTCAGCTCTGACAGTCATCTTGAAATTAGTCATGCAGTGGTCGGATCAGTGTCATCTTGATTGTTTTAGGTACAGTTAGTCTTTAGTTCCAGGGTCAGTTTGTTCCCATTTCTTTGAGGCCAGTTCTCAGAACTGTGGCAGCTTATGTCACGGCTACAGCCTGGTCATCATGTAGTTAACTTCTTCCACCTGGTGAAGGTTTCAGTCTCTATAAGACAGCTAACAGGATACGGCTCAGAATATTATCTATAGCCCTTGAGGGGAACCAAAGGCCCTGGACTTTGCCTAATGACTTTTTATTTGGTCTCCTTTGACTGCTTTCCTCTGTTTCTGCCTTTTCTCACTTCTCTGATTAAACTTGTTTGGCTAAACGTTTTCCACAGACAAAAGGCAGGCGGAAGACATGGTGGGGGAAGGACCATAGGGTCCTGCTCCGTTTCCGTCGGGCTCTGTATTAGTCATTGATGGCTGTGTAACACATTACCCCCAAACTTAGCAGCTTAAAACAAGAAGTATCATGTGTTATCTCACAATAGGACAGCAGTCTGGCCGAGAGTCAGCTGGGTAGTTCTGGCTTTGGGGCTTACAAATGACAGTCGCATGTTGGCCTGGGCTGCCATCATCCAAAGGCTGGACTGGGGCTGGAAGATCTGCTTCCAAGATGGCGTGCTCAAGTGGCTGGCATGTTGGTGCTGGCTCTTGGTGGGAGGCCACGGTTCCTCCCCATGTGGATCTCTCCTCATGGTAGCTGGCTTTCCCCCTCCTTTATTCCAATGATCCTCATACTTGGAAACTATTCAGATTTCTGGGACCGCCCCCCACCCCACCCCATGACCCAGTAGTCTGGGCTGTGGCTCAGGAAGCTGCATGTTTAAAAATCACCAGGTGAGTCTTGGGAAGGTGAAGACCCTGCCTTCACTCTGCTTTCCTTTCTCTATTCCACGGGTTGGCAAACTTTTCCTGTAAAGGGCCAGAGAGTACGTTTAGGTTTTGTGGGACACATAGGTCTCTATCACAATTTTTTTTTTTTAAAAACCTTTAAAATGTAAAAACTGTTCTCAGCTTCCTGGATTTGGGTCCCAGCGAAGTTGGCTCCATCCTGTAGCTTCTCCTGATCCTGACTTTGTGTCACTTAAAGCTCCTCAGGGCTTCTCCAGTTTTTTTCGACCTCAGCTTCAGCATCCGGTAACTATCTCCCAGCCAGTCCCCGTTTGAACGAGGCCCCCTCCTGGTCAGCCTGTACATGCTGCCTCTGAGGTCACCTGACACTGAGTGGGTAGGGTCAGCGCCTTCAACAAATGGTGCCTGAGGCTGCCACTCCCCTCCCCCCTCCAGGGAGGTGCTTCATTAGGGGCCAGGGGCTGGGTGGAGGTTCAGGCACCAGCTGGCATAAGGAACCAGTTTAAAGGGCAGACCCCAACTAATTATGCAAGGCTGGTTCCCCGGCACCGAGTGGGAAGACGATGAGGCACAGGACACGGATTCTCAGAGCTGGAGGGGTGCCCGGAGCTCCCAAGGCTGATCCCTCTCCCCCAGAGGGACTTGCCCAGTTACCCAGCCAGAGGCAGATGTGGGACCAGAGCCCAGGTCTCTGACTCTTGCTCCATGCTCTCTTCTTTCTTTTTTTTTTTTTATGATATTTTCCTTAGCTTTTTTTTTTTTTAATTTATTTTATTTTTGGCTGCATTGGGTCTTCGTTGCTGCACATGGGCTTTCTCTAGTTGAGGCGAGCAGTGTGTGGGCTTCTCATTGCGGTGTGCGGGCAGTGTGTTGCAGTGTGTGGGCTTCTCATTGCGGTGGCTTCTCTTGTTGCGGAGCACGGGTTCTAGGCACGCGGGCTTCAGTAGTTGGGCTCTAGGCACGCGGGCTGCAGTAGTTGTGGCACGCGGGCTCAGTAGCTGTGGCTCGTGGGCTCTAGAGCACAGGCTCAGCAGCTGTGATGCATGGGCTTAGTTGCTCTGCGGCATGTGGGATCTTCTCGGGCCAGGGCTCGAACCCCTGTCCCCTGCACTGGCAGGCGGATTTGTAACCACTGCACCACCAGGGAAGCCCTGCTCTCTTCTTTCATTTATACACATCTGCATTTGCACTGTGCACATCTGCCCTGATTCCCCACATCAAATCAACCTGGGCAGATCACGGAAGGATCAGAAGGTGTGTCACCTCTGACGTCCTCATACAGAGATCCTTCTGTAGAGTAGATGATAGTAGATTTTGAAAGGAAGGCAGAAACTTCTGGCTCTTCTAATCTACCCCTCACCCCCGACTCGTTAGGGGAAGGGACTGGACCAGACGGGATTGACTGGCTCAGGCTACATCATGACTCAGCTACATGGCAGAGTCAGGTCGTGCGGCAGGCATCCTGGTAGCCCTATTGTGCTGTGGTGGCTGCTGTCCTGTCCCACCAGACACCCCAGCTTCTGGGAAGCCTGTTGGCTGACAGCTCTCACCTGTCACCTCTTTTTGGGGACTTGCCTTGGCTGAGGACAGCTGTTCACCCTTCTCAGGGCAGCCAGCATTCAATGACTTGTCCCTCACCCCAACTTGGAACAACTTTGAAGGGTGTCTCGGCTCTGGAACTCTTTGCAAGCTGAGGCTTTGTCACGACCGCATCTCAGTCCAGTGCCTCCCTCCATCCAGGCCTGATTTCTTCCCTTTCCCAACAGGTGTTGATCCCAAGAGCTCTCCCAAATAAACTTCCTGAGTGTCAGTCCCCATCTGAGTGTGCTTCTTGAGGAACACATCTATTACTTCATTTATCCCCATCGTAACTCTGAGAAGTAGTAGTGCTATCCTCAGTTTCCAGATCAAGAAGCTGAGGCTCAGAGAGGTTCAGTGAATTGCCCCAGGTTACACAGCACATGAGTGGTGTATCTAGGATGCAAAAACAAATCTGTCTGTCCCCAAATCTCACACTCCTCCCATTCCCCTTGGCCAGTTCTCTTGACCACGCTGGCCCTCTGTTTTAGGGGCAAGTTTGACCCCCAGGACATGGACAAGAATGTGATTGCCATCCAGACGGTGTCAGGGATCCTGCAGGGCCCCTTTGACCTGGGCAATCAGCTGCTGGGACTGAAAGGAGTTATGGAGATGATGGTGGCTCTGTGCGGCTCAGAGCGTGAAGCAGACCAGCTGGTGGCCGTGGAGGCCCTCATCCATGCCTCCACCAAGCTCAGCCGTGCCACATTCATCATCACCAACGGCGTGTCACTGCTCAAAGAGATCTACAAGACCACCAAAAACGAGAAGATCAAGATCCGCACACTGGTGGTGAGTGCGCTGGGTACCAGACACTGTGCCGGGCATCAGGGACACCAGAATGAATGAGACGTGGTCCCTGTCCTTGAGGAGACCACGCCCTAAGCACCCAGATCCACCCACAGGCCTCTGCAGATCAGGGTGATAAGCAGGAGGCTGTGAGAACGTGGATTCAGGATGGGGGACCCTGCCATGTAACCCTAACAATGATCTCCTCGATGCTTTTGAACGACAAACACTGATGAGCTTTTGTCCACCAAGTAGTTTCAGTGCAAACTCCAAAAACTCAGTTTGTTTCCTTAATCGGTTTCTATATAGCACCTTGTTTCCATTTTCATTTTATAGAAGTAACTTCCTTTTTCTTGACAGCAATTACAGTGAAGATTTGAGTCACTGATCTGTTTGTTTGTGGGGTTTTTTTTGGGTTCATATCAATTAAAAAAAAACTAATTTTAGCTTCTGCAGAGTCCAATTTTTCCTGGGTAAAAATCTGCACAGCTGAATCTGCCCCCCAACAAAAATATGATTTCACAGCCAGTTTTTGTGCCATACGTTTTATCGTTGTGGTTACAGATATGGTTAGTATTATCCTGTGCTGATTTTTCAAAATGACAAACACAAAACATCTACGTGGGCAAAATGGTGGGGGAAAAGGGTAAGTTGAAAACCTCCAGCTTTGTGGGCATCTACCCTAACCTGGAAGCCTCAGGGAAGGCATCTCAGAAAGGTGACGCCTGCCCTTAGTTCTGTAGGATGCAGACAGGTTTATCCAGGCAAAGAAAAGGGGCAAAGTGTTCCAGCCACAGGGACCCGTGTGAGCAAGGCCTCGTCCCCAGGCCTTGGTGTCTCTGATCCTACACATCTCCCCTTCTCCCCAGGGACTCTGTAAACTTGGCTCTGCTGGCGGCACAGACTATGGTCTCAGGCAGTTTGCAGAAGGGTCGACAGAGAAGCTGGCCAAACAGTGCCGCAAGTAAGGGGGTCCTATTTCCTCAAGCCCACCATCTCCTCTCAGGGATGTGCCCTAGTGGATGCCAGATCCTAAAAAGCCGCCCACCTGCTGCCCTGAATTGTTTCACTCTTGCCCCAGTCCCAGCACCCTTGCCTCCCCTCCCCCAGGTGGCTGTGCAACACGTCCACAGATACCCGGACCCGGCGATGGGCAGCGGAGGGCCTGGCCTACCTCACGCTGGACGCCGACGTGAAGGATGACTTTGTTCAGGACATCCCTGCCCTGCAGGCCATGTTGGAGCTGGCCAAGGCGAGTGTGGCCCTGGCCTCTGGCCTCAGGATCTGCTGGATTCAGGCTCACGGGGCTGTCCGCTGAGCGTGGGAAATTAGACACACAGTCCTCATCCTGACTCTACCCTCTACTCTTCCTGTAAACCTGGGTTGGTCATTTCCCTCTGTCTGGCCCTCATCTTTCATGACTGTAATATGGGCTCACAACTCTTCATGCCTTCCAGGCAGTGGGAGGATGAATAAGATGAGGGCATTTTTTTCCTGAGATCCCCCTCCCCCCCCAGGGAGTTGAGGTTTTTGAGGGACCGAGGGGCAGTACCTGGCCTCTTCTGGGCCCCTCCCTCCTTCCCAGTCCCTCCCAGATGTCCTTCCTCCTCTGCTGGGCCACCTCCCCCCGCGCCCCCCTTCCCCCGCTCTTTGCCGCCACTAAAGGGTGGAAGTGTGGGAGGGAGTTTCCACCAAAGGGTGTCCAGCTCCCACCCTATCCCACCGCAGTCTGATGGAAAGCCTATGGGACTGGGCTTTTGAAAGGGGCACAAAGCAAAAAGTGCACTGAGAGGACTCCCGTTGGTGCTCTGAGGTGCTGCTGAGGGGAGCAGAGCCTGTGTGAGCAGAGCTGGTTCCTCTCCCTCGGGGCCACGCCAGCCACGCTCCTCCCAAACCAGCCTGCCTGTGAGGGAGCCTCTTGGAGGCAGTGGTTTGTTCTCAGGTTTCCTTGCTGCCTGTCCCCTCCTATCCCCCACCTCCTGCCTCCAGACCCCTGACAAGACCATCCTGTACTCGGTGGCCACCACCCTGGTGAACTGTACCAACAGCTACGACGTCAATGAGGTCATCCCAGAGCTGGTGCAGCTGGCCAAGTTCTCCAAGCAGCACGTGCCCGAGGAGCACCCCAAGGTGGGGAAAGGGATGGCCTGGAGGGGAGCTGTACCACCGGACCGCCAGAGAGGTGGGAAGGACAGTTAATGATGTTCAGGCGCCGTGCCTGTGTGTCTGGGAGGATTCGGTGGAAGAGGCAGAGAAATTGAAAAGGATCATGGTCAGTTTCTCCCACTAGGTGGCACTTGTGTTTTTCTTAGTGTTAATGTTCTGTGGAGGGGGAGGAGGAATCCACGATTTAAAGTCGGAGAAACCAAATGGAGCCAGGATGAACGTCTTCCAATTTATGTTGTTGATTTCATGGACATCTGACAGTTAGTTGTATTTCATGTCTTCCACATTTATACAAATTTTATTTTCTGGGATATCTGGATTTGGGGATATGGGTGCTAAGTACGAATAATGAGAAGCGGAGGAACGGGGGATCAGGGGCAGCCCAGGTGTCACAAATCCCCTTGGGACCCTTCCCACAATGATTCACTGCACGCAACGGCATACTTTGTATGTGGTTTGTATATGAATATATATGCATTGTATTTCCAGCCAATAAAACATTTAGATTTTTAAAAAAATGACCAAAGTAATATAACCATGTTGCAAAACAAACACAAATGTGACAGTAGAGAAAAGAAAACAGCTACTTGCAATTACATCATCTCCCTCTGAGAACTATTTTGGTGTATTATATCACCTACCAGAGACTCTTTATTTCTGTGCGTTTTAAAAAAAAATAGTTATAATCAGGGAACCTCCCTGGTGGTCCAGTGGCTAAGACTCTGTGCTCCCAATGCAGGGGACCCGGGTCCGACCCCTGGTCCTGGAACTAGATCCCACATGTTGCAACTAAGAGTTCGCAGGTCAAAACTAGAGATCCTACGTGGCTCAACTAAGACCCAGCGCAGCCAAATAAATAAATAATTAATTACTTAAAAAAAAAATAATAAAAATAGTTATAATCAGAATGTAGTTATTATTTTGTACCCAATTTGGGGAAAATACTTTAGATGTTTTCCACACTGCTATGTCGTTCTCTGAATCATTTTTTAAAGCTGCATAGGATTTCACGCAGGCAAGGGTGTATAGCATGTTCTGCCGCCATGAAGTTCTAATGTGGCTTCTAGAGATTGCCTCTTCCCAGCCACCCTGAGGATTATCTGTAGAGACTATTCAACCCCGGGGCTGACCCAATCCACTGTTAGGTCAGCTTTATCTGTTCTCTCTCCCCTCCCACCTCTGTTTACCCACCCCACCCCCATGCATAGCCTAATGGAAAGCCAGCCTTCTGCAAGAAAGTAACATCTAGGTCATCTAGGGTTTGGATGATCTTCCTTCTCTTTCGGGATTGATTTCCTTGCCATCTTTTCATCTCCCCAGGACAAGAAGGACTTTGTGGACATGCGGGTGAAGCGGCTTCTGAAGGCCGGTGTCATCTCAGTGCTGGCCTGCATGGTGAAAGCCGACAATGCCATCCTCACTGACCAGACCAAAGAGTTGCTGGCCAGGTACGGCTGCAGCAGTTCAGGGCTGGGGTCTGAGGGGCCTGGAGGCAGGAGGCTGGGTGGGGAGATAGAGATGGTGGGGGTGGGGAGTAAATGAGGGAATGAGCCATTAGGGGCCTGAAGAGGAGGCTGATGGGGATCAACACTGAAAAGTGACATGGCGGGCAGGTCATCACAGGGGCAACTTTGCATTGTGAGGAAAGAGGTCACTGTCCATTCTGGTGACCTGGTTCCCAGGCCCTGAAATGCCAAAGATGAAAGGCACAGTTTCTGTGCAGCCTGACGGGAGGCACACAGGCTCAGTTACCACACGACACGGCAGGTGCCATGATGGGGGACATACAGAGGGCTGGCTGGAGCACGAGCAGTGGCACCCAACTGGCCAGACTGGAGGGTAGGTGGGTAGGCAGCTAGAAAGGCCTCCTGGAAGATGTCACAACTCAGGGGAACCCTGAAGGAAAAAAAGGAGCCACTCAAATGCAGCAGAAGGAAGGGTTCCAGGAGAAGGAGGGAACAGCGTATGCAAAGACCCTGAGGATGGAGGGAGAATGAGTGAATGAGGACGGGGTTCTCCAGGGATATGTCTGGAGCATGGAGTGCACAGGAGAGAGTGGTGCTAGATAAGACCAGAGAGGACGGCAAGGGCCAGAACATGGTGGTCCTGGGGTGCTTCCATGTGGAAGAGTTTCTCCTGGATGCTGGGCAGCAGGGAGCCATTTGGTATCTCTCTAAACAGGGATGGGGCTGCTGTTTGCAGCTACATCTGGCCTCACTTCCTCCTCAGCCACTTATGTCCATGGCAGTATCTTCCCAAGGTTAGTTCTGGGGCACGTGCTCACTGGCAGCACTTCCCAGAGTTTCACTGGGCCTGCTGATGCCTGGGAAGCGTGTGCTCATGCACTGAATGTCCTTTATCCTTGCTCTCCAGGGTATTCCTGGCACTGTGTGACAACCCAAAGGACCGAGGTACCATCGTGGCTCAAGGTGGTGGCAAGGTACATTGGGTGGGCTAAGGGGTCCTTGCCATCCTAGAAGGTGCTTCACTGGGGAGAAGCACACTTGTGTACGTGTGTGTAGGTCTGTGTGTGTGTCTCTCTGTGTGTATGTATGTGTATATGTGTCTATGTGTGTCTGTGTGTGTCTCTGTGTCTCTTCATTTGTGTATGTGTGTGTCTCTTTGTGTGTATTTGTGTGTGCACGTTCTTTGCCTGGCCCAAGAATAATGCACCCCCTGCCCCAACCCAACCTCTGGAATACAGTCATTAAGGTATCTGTGCTGTCAGTGCCTAAGTCTATGAAGTGTCATGGGATTTACTGTGGGATCCCATTTATCCTCCTTGTTACTGGAAGGAACCCTGGTGCAGATAGAGACCGTGGGCTTTGCTATAGAAGGCTTGTCATCGAGTCCTTGCTTGTCCCCTTTTTAGCTGTGCAACTTCAGGCAAATTACTTAATCTCCCTGAGTCACAGTTTCCTCGTCTGTAAAACAAGGGAGAACATCACACACTCACTTTGCAGAATGTCACAAGGATTAGAGAAAATACACTTAAGTGTTGGCTCATAGGAGGTGCTCAGTGAATGGCTGCTATTATGATTAGGTTTGACTTAGTCAGAAAGTAAAAAATGATTGATTTGTTTTTCCAAAAGCCACATGAACGTACGGATGGGTGGGGAAGAGGGCGGGCGAAGATCTCCATGTGTGCTAGGAACCAAGGGGAGTGAATCCGTGATTAAGAATTTAACTGTTTTCCATGATGCTCAAGAGTTGACTCTATTACAGTCTTCCTGAACTTCTGATGGGACAGCAGTTGGAGAGGGACGCTAGGGAGAGAGGCCTCTGTATATTTGTGACCGAGGGGTGACTGTGCCCTTTCTTGCAGGCCCTGATTCCCCTGGCTTTGGAGGGCACAGACGTGGGCAAGGTGAAGGCAGCCCATGCTCTAGCGAAGATCGCTGCAGTCTCCAATCCGGACATCGCCTTCCCTGGGGAGCGGGTGGGTGATGGGGGCAGTAGGGTGGCAGTGATGGGAGGAGTCTGCTCCCAGGGGCCTTTCCCCTTGCCACCCTACCCCTGGCCTGGGAGAGGGCGTGGTGCTGTCACAAAGAGGGCCATGAATTGGAGGTACGTGGATCCCAGGCCTGGCTCTACCTCTGACAAATAAGGCCGTCCCCTTGGAAACTCAGTTATCTCACCTACGAAGTAAAGGAAATAATCCCGCCCCTCAGGATCATTGTGAAGATTGAATCAGACAATGGGTGGGCACGTGCATTGGAAATTCTAGAGCTGGGCACCTGTAAATGACTGGGGGGACATGGTCTCCACCTGACCACTCCTTGACGCCTCCCCCCACAGGTGTACGAAGTAGTGCGGCCCCTTGTGAGTCTCCTCAACACACAGAGGGATGGGCTCCAGAACTATGAGGCTCTCCTAGGCCTCACCAACCTGTCTGAGCGGAGTGACAAACTCCGGTGAGTGGGGCGTAGAGGGAGCAGGGGTGGAGAGAGGTGTCCCATGAAGTGTTGGTGGAAATGTCACAGGTACCGTGTGTGCTCTTCTCTGAGGACAGGCTCGAAGGCAGTGGGTAGAAACGACCGTGGGAAAGATTTGAACTAGCACTTGGAAAGACTACAGTGAATGTGCAAAGCCAAAGGAGACTGGAAAGGCATTTCCTTCTGAAGTAGTAGAAAAGATATCAGGTGGATGGGTGGGGATAAAGTGTCCCCACACATCCCCAGAAGCAGGGGGATGGTGGGATTGGGTTGAAATTCTTTTGATTGCAAGTGGCAGAAAACTCAACTCCAATTGGTTTAAGCATAAAGGGAATTTAATGACTCAGGTCATTAATGACTCATCTGGGATAAACCAGATTCAGGTGCGGCTTGATGCAGGCGTTACAAAGCTGTCCTAGATCCTACACCTCTCCACCTCTTCTGTCTGTATTGTCTTAATTTTCAGATGGGCTCTTCCCCTCTCTCATGATCACATGAGGGTTGCTCCAGACTTCACATCTTCTTGGCTTCATCTCCAGCAGGAGAGAGAAAGACATTCCCCAGCAATAATACAAGAGAATCTCTGGCTGGGTGACATGTTCATCCCAGACCCTGTTTCTATGGCCAGGATGCTGTGCTATGTCATTGGATACCCCTCCTGGAGCCGGGGGTGGGATTACTGCCATCTAAACCATGCTGGCTGAGGATGTGGAATGGCCCTTGGGTGGCCAAAACCCCAAATGCTCATTACAGAGGACTCAGCAGCCTCTCTTCTTCCACCCCTCAAACCCTAGGCAGAAGATCTTT
Organism: Tursiops truncatus; assembly: GCF_011762595.2. NCBI lineage: Eukaryota > Metazoa > Chordata > Mammalia > Artiodactyla > Delphinidae > Tursiops > Tursiops truncatus. The sequence continues at coordinate 20,567,967 of NC_047053.1, forward strand.
AAGGAGAAGGCCTTGCCAGATATTGAGAACTACATGTTTGAGAACCATGACCAGCTGCGGCAGGCAGCCACAGAGTGCATGTGCAACATGGTGGTGAACAAGGAGGTGAGGGGGCTCCGGATGGGAGTGATCAAGGCATGGAGAGTCGGGCCACAGGTCAGGGCCTGGCGCTAGATTGGGGGCTGTTACAGTGGTATTAAGGCAACATTTTTTTTTTTTTTTGCGGTACGCGGGCCTCTCACTGTTGTGGCCTCTCCCGTTGCGGAGCACAGGCTCTGGACGCACAGGCTCAGCGGCCATGGCTCACGGGCCCAGCTGCTCCGTGGCATGTGGGATCTTCCCGGTCCAGGGCACGAACCCATGTCGCCCGCATCGGCAGGCGGACTCTCAACCACTGCGCCACCAGGGAAGCCCTTAAGGCAACATTTTGTCAAAGAACCCAGGAATCCCTCAATCTTTCCTAGATGACAGCCTCCCTCCCTATAAGGACCCCGAGAGGAATATAATGCACAAAGGAGACAAAGGAGAATACACAAAGTAATATCATCCCTAGCTGTGGCTTTGACCCCAAAGCTTGGGCTGGATGGTGTAGAAGTCCCATTTCCCCAAGTTATTTACTAAATAATCTCATAGCAAAAAATATAGGAGGCCAGGGCCTCTTAGAGGTCAAGAGAGGCTAGACCACTTGCATCTGTTGAAGCTCCACATATATAAAAAAATGAAGAAATGCAAAAACAGTTACAAACGATTTTAGAATATGTTAAATGTTAACATTTAATGAACGATCGCTGTTTCCACAGAAACCGCAATGCACTATAACTGTGTTCATCACAGAATAATTATAGGATTTGTAAAAATAAAATGAATTCAGAACACATCAATGGCTTCATGGTCTGGTACTGGGATAAATTATCACCATATGATGAATGAATGTTTCCTTCTTTCCATCCTGGCAGAGCACTGCTGTGCCTGTAGGTAGAACCTCATCAGAGGTAACAACAGGGTTGAAATCTGAGGCCCTTTGTTAACATGACAACCAGGGCTAGTGGCCGAGTGTGAGACCCACTCCGTTGCCCCTCAGTTCTTAACTCAAGTCTTGGATGTTCTCACTGTTATAGCAGGAAAACCTGATCCATGAAAGTCTTTTAAAATCAAAAGAAATAAAGCTACCACAGTCCACCAGGGAGCTGGCCTGAGGCTGGGCTGGGGGCCTGGCAGCCACGTGGGAGAAGAGAGTGTATCCAAAGACAGTGGAAGGGATGGGGAGCACCAGCGGCCACAACAACCCGAATCAAAATGAACAGTGGTCCCAACAGGACAGAAGTTCATTTCTCGCTCACATCATTTCTTGCTCACATTAGGATCAGGTGGCTCGTTTCCAAGCAATGACTTAGGGATGCAGGCATCTTCAATCATCTATATAACTTATATATAGTTATATAGGTATATAACTATACCCCCCCCAAAAAAAAGAACTGTCTCTCCCTCTGCCACCTTGAGAGTGGTCTCCATTCAGATGGGGAATGGGGAGACAGACCACAGGAGAGACCCCTGTAGCGCTCCGCCATGGTGGCCTGGAAGTGACACACATTACATCCATTCATGTTCTGTAATGAGAATGAGGTCATGGCCATATTTAGTGCAAGAGGTGGGGAATGCAGTCCTTTTGGGGCAGCTGCTTTCCAGTCACACCTGTGCCCCATGAGGGGACTGCGCTATCACTATACTCTTACCTCTGAGGACCACTGCTTCAGCTTCAGGGAGTTGTAGGTAGAGGTTTATAACCTGGGCAGCTGTGACCTTTGACCCCTCTTGGCGTTCCCCTTCTAGGACACCTCACCCAACAAAATGCCCTTAAATTTAATCAGTCAGATTTTACTATAGAGCAGAGGGGTGCGGGGGGAAGGGGGGGGGGGTCAGTGTGCTTTCAGGCATGTCAGGGCCCTGGGCCCCAGGAGGCTCTTCTCCTGGCTTTTGGGTGCTTGGGAAGCCTCATCCCTCACCTGGTGAATGGTACAGCAGCTCCTGAGTACCATGTAAACTACCCAACTGTCTGCGGCTCTTGCCAAGCCTCTGTGCCTTCAGGGACTGCAAAGTCATTTAATGGCAGGCCCTGAAGGCCCATCTGTTGTGGAAGAAACAGTCCAGGCTTCCCCAAAGGGACGTGAAACATGGCTCTTCAGGCAACATCTACCCTTCAGGAGTCTGTGCCTGCCCTTTCCCCAGGGGTGGAGAGCTGAATGCAAACAGAGGCAACAGCGAATGCTATACAAGGAACCCCTTATTCTCTTTAACCTTTTAGCTGGAGGAGTCTGTAGCACTTTCATCTAACTAGTCAGAGAAGACTTCCTGGAGGAGGAGGTGTCATGGGTGAGATGCTCAAAGAAAAGCTCTGAGGGATCTTGGGTCAGAGAATTTGGCTCCAGATGCATCTTTCCCTCTCCAGGCTGGGCAGATGGGGGCATTTTTCTCTGAGCCGTGTACCCGCCTCCCATAGGTACAGGAGAGGTTCCTGGCTGATGGGAATGACCGGCTGAAGCTGGTGGTGCTGCTCTGCGGGGAGGATGATGACAAGGTGCAGAATGCGGCTGCGGGGGCCCTGGCCATGCTGACAGCAGCACATAAGAAACTGTGCTTCAAGATGACTCAAGTGGTGAGAGTGGGCCCTAGGGACTCTGGGGAGTCCCCCCACCCCCAGACCACACTGCCCTGTATGATCTTCTGGGGGGGAGGCCAGCCCCTGTATCTGTTCCTACCACCTAAAGAGAGGAGAATCTATATGATTCGACCCCCTACACTCACCATTTGGACTCCCTAAGTGTGCTAACTCACTTTGGTGGTGCTTATAAGTCATTACTTAAGAATAATCACAATAATAACAATAGCACTAACTATTGCTGTGGAGCCCCTGAGCTCCCCAAGAGAAGAATGGATGTGGTTGGGTTACCATCCACAGTTTGACGAAGAGGCAGCAGATTCTCTTAAGTTCACGTGATGACCAGACCCTTTGTGGGACTGTGGCCATCTCAGCAGGTGTAATGAGAGTGATATTGACATAGCCGCAAACAAGGGGATGCAAAATGAAATTTTCCTTATTTCACCAAACTGAACTTAGTTTGTGGGCATCATATTCACTGATGGTGAAAAATGTAAACATCTCAAAAAAAATGTAAACATCTCAATTCAAATGTATTAAAGCAAGTCTGCTTTACAGGCAGGCTCTTTTAGATAGCCAGCTGAAGGCAGGTGTGTGTGTGTGTGTGTGTGTGTGTGTGTGTGTGTGTGTGTTCTCTAAATTCCATGGGGGCTTATGCTGTCCTGGCACCAGGGGAGGGGTCTCTCTCCTAGATGTAGCTCATCCTGCTTGGTCCCTGGCCTTCAGCACTTTCCCTAACGCAAGTTTTTCAAAATTGTAAGGTGTGTAAGAGTCACACGGAGGGCTGGTTAAAACACTTTCCCCAGATATTCTGACTGAGTAGATCGGAGGTGGGGTGCTTTCGGCCTGGGGACCACAGGCTGCTATCCTAGAGCAGCTTCTGCTGAAGTTACTGGTCACACATTTCTGTCACCAGGCCCCGCAGGGTGCTCTGTGACTCCTCCACTTACTGTGCTCCAGGCGCTGCTCTAAGTGCTTGCACCTATTATGTCATTCCATCCTCCCAACAACCCTGTGCAGTGGGCATGGTTATTATTATCCTCACTCACCAATGGTGAAACCGAGCTCAGAAAAGTAATAGTCCAACACCACATAGCCAGTTAGATAGGAGGGGACTGGGATTCTTCAGGATTGCAACCCACTCCTGGCCACTTCTTCCATCTTCCCAAGGGGCTCAGAAATCCTGGCTGCATTCCTGTCCCAGGGAGTGATAGGCACTAGACCCATGATCAATTACGCATCAGCATAAAATCTTTCCCTGAACCCTACCACAGCTAGCTGAACTTTCCTTTCCTTTCCTTGTGGTAGGATACAGTGCAGAGTTTACAAAAGTCTGCTGAGAAGCTCAGAAGAATAATTTGCCTTTTCTTCCTCTCTGTATCTGTCTCCCCATCTGATAGCAATGTATGTAGAAAGGTATCTCTGCTAACTAGTGGAAGGTAATAGGTCTGAGGAAGCAAAGGGGAAATTGTTGGATTAGTGCCTAAAATCAACATTCCTGTCCACTTCTATGTGATGGGCTCTTACTATGCTCTAGCCATCATGCTAAGCTCTTTTCATGTGTCATATCATTAGATCATCACAATATTATGAGGTAAGATAACAGATGAGGCTCCTGAGGCTTGGAGAGGTTAAATAATTTAGCTAAGGTCATACAGTTGGTAAGTGGCTGAGTTGGGACCTGAACACTAGTCTCTCTGACTCCAAAACCCATACTGATGACTATTCTATTCTGTGTCTGTTGAATGTTGTAAGTGTCAAGCCTCCTGGTTCTATTCTCAGCTCCATTTCTGTCTCCTGGGGGTGATCAGAGTGGTCTAGAGTCCTGTCTCCCCCATGTACAGTAGTTGGGCTGCTTCACATCTGGAAATGGAGGAGAGAGATGGAGGAGGGGTGGAGGAGAGGATACACTCCAGACTCCAGTGTTAATTCCAGTTGAAGTCAGGGCTGGTGGAGTGCATGCCTAGAGCATGTCTCTAAGGGCACCTGGGTTGGCAGAAGCAGGCGTTGTGCATGCGTCCAGGGTTAGAATCCTCCTTTCTGAACATCCTGCATTCCCATTGCACTCAGGCATGCAGTGGGCAGGTCCCTTTGCTTCTCAAGATGCTTAAAAATTAAATGGATGTGTGGATGTTTATTCTCTACTATTTCCAGATGTGTGACTATAGCTAAGTTACTTCCTCTCCCTGAACCCCAATTCCTCCACTTATAAAATGAAAAGGATTGGATTATTTCAAGTTCCTTCTAGTTCTTCAATTCCTGCCCTGGTCCTGGTAAGGAGATGGGCATCACCCAGCTAGTCCCAAGGGGTTCAAGTGGGCATATGCTGAGCCCCATACAGATAACCAGATGTGTGCTTCCCCTTTCAGAGCTCAGAATCTGGGCCTGGCCAAGGCCTTCTTTTTATCTTGTCCAAAATCTACTTTCTCCGTCCCCCCCACTGATTCCTCCAATCCTTCCTTATCCTCTTCCCCACCTTCAGACGACTCAGTGGTTGGAGATACTACAGCGGCTTTGCTTGCACGACCGGCTGTCAGTTCAACACCGGGGCCTGGTCATTGCCTACAACCTGCTGGCGGCTGATGCTGAGCTGGCCAAGAAGCTGGTGGAGAGTGAGTTGCTGGAGATCCTGACTGTGGTGGGCAAACAAGAGCCAGATGAGAAGAGGGCAGCAGTGGTTCAGACAGCTCGGGAATGTCTCATCAAATGCATGGATTATGGCTTCATTAAACCAGTGTCTTAGACAGGGCCCAGAGGGATGCTGGGGCTGCTCCTGTTCTGTGCAGAGTTCTGAGCTAAGAACTCACTCCTGGGGTGTCAGTTCAGCTAGGGATCATAGCAGCGACAACGAAGTCTCCATATAAAAGAAGGACTTGATTGTCCCCTGAGTTGTGAATCTCCCCCTTTGCTCTAGGAAAGTTTGCATGTTTCATTAGCTCTCTTGTTCCTTACATCTGTCATGTTCCCAAAATTCCTAGAATAATTTTCATCTGTGATTAGGAAGACAGGTTGGATAATTCTCTCTGTACCCATTCCAAAGTCCAGAATAATGGGCTGAAGTTCTTTATGTTTTGGAAAATGGATTGTGTGGTAAAGTAGGAACTAACAGGTGTGTGAATATAAACGTTAGTGCTGGTGTATCTGGATGCTGATCTGTGCTGTTTTTTATATCGTCTCTCCCATGCTGTTTGAATAAGGCTGCCTAGAACTGCATGTTTCAGCTGTAGTGCCCTGTCCCAGCCCCATGTCCATTCCCATCACTGGAAGTACAGTTTATGTTCAAGAGTATGACATGATTTTTGCAATCTGCTTGGGGCAATCTTCTAAGCAAGATGTATGTGATGAATATAAATAAGATCGACTCATAGTACTTTAAGCAAAAAAAAAAAAGAATTCATTGGTTCATATATCTTGTCAATGCAGGGAAAGGTCTGACATTGTTAGAACCAGGGCTCAAATGTTGTCACCAATATTCTTTTCCGTGTGAGGACTTTTATCTCTCTGTCATCCCCCGTGTCATATTTTGGTTTTAATTTCCTCTGGGTTGGGCTTAATTTCTGGCAAGCTCTTTTCATGTGGTGGGAAAGATAGTGCCCAGAAGCTCCAGACTTCCACGTTTGTTTGTTTTTTTGCCCGTGGTTTGTGGGATTTTAGTTCCCCGACCAGGGATCGAACCCTGGCCCTCAGCAGTGAAAGTAAGGTGTCCTAACCACTGGACCGCCAGGGAATTCCCACATAGTTGTTATAGCTCATAATCATGGAAGAGAAGAGAGAGGACCATTCTTAATAACCCATCAAAATTCCCAGAGATAACTCTGATATGTGTAGCTTGTATCACATTTCCATATATCACATTAACAGCATGAAGAAGAAAAATAGTATGATTATTTCAATAGATGCAGGGAAGACATTTGATAAAATTAAACAACTCATGATAAAAAATTCCAGTAAACTAAAATTAGGAGACTTCATTAGTCTGATAAAGATTATCTACATAAAGGCTACAGCCTAAATGATATCTAATGATCCCCCTGAGATTAAGAATGAGACACGGGACGTCCCTGGTGGCGCAGTGGTTAAGAATCCCCCTGCCAATGCAGGGGACACAGGTTCAATCCCTGGTCCAGGAAGATCCCACATACCATGGAGCAACTAAGCCCGTGCGCTACAACTACTGAGCCTGTGCTCTAGAGCCCACGAGCCACAACTACTGAGCCTGTGTCCCACAACTACTGAAGCCCGCGTGCCTAGAGCCCGTGCTCCACAACAAGAGAAGCCACCGCAATGAGAAGCCCGTGCACCACAACGAAGAGTAGCCCCCAACTAGAGAAAGCCTGCATGCAGCAACAAAGACCCAGCACAGCCAAAAAAAAAAAACAGTAAAACAATACTTGCTATTACCAATTCTATTTGGTTTTGTACTAGAGGTTCAAGCTAGTACAATAAGGCAAGAAAAGGAAATGAAAAGCAGAAAGATTGAAAATCAAGAAATAAAACTTTCAAATTATTCACACAACAGTACTGTACATGTATACATGTACATGTGTACAGAAAACATTTACAGATAAACTCTTAGAAATAATAAGTGAATTTAGATACAAGGTCAATTTACAAAAATTAATTGTATTTCTGTATACCTGTAACAATTAGGAAATTAAAATGTAAAAGATGATGCCATTTACAATAACAAAAACTACATCAAATACTTAGGAACAAATCATGTGAAAGATATTGAAGGATTCTACATAGAAAACTATAAAATATTATTGAGAGGAATAAAAGAAAACCTACATAAATGAGAGATATTACCATGTCATGGATTGGATGACTCAATATTAAATTGGGGATGTACATTCTCTCCAAACTGCCATATAGGTTCCATGAAATGCTAATCAAACCTGAGCCTTTTGGGGGACAGACTGATAAGTTATTTCTAAAGTGTATATGAAAATGCAAATAATCCAGAATACCTGAGCAAACTACTTGAACAGGCATGTCATAAAAGAGGCCAATAAGTACATGAAAAGATGCTCAACCTCACTCGTCATCAGGAAAATGGAAAATAAAAGTATTATGAGATGCCACTATAGACATTAGAATGGCTAATATTAAAAACACTGACAAAAATCAAGTGTTGGTGAGAATGTGGAGTAACTGGAACTCTTTTTTTTTTTTTTTTGCGGTACGCGGGCCTCTCACTGTTGTGGCCTCTCCCATTGCGGACCACAGGCTCCGGACACGCAGGCTCAGTGGTCATGGCTCACGGGCCCAGCCGCTCCGTGGCATGTGGGATCTTCCCGGTCCGGGGCACGAACCCATGTCCCCTGCATCGGCAGGCGGACTCTCAACCACTGCGCCACCAGGGAAGCCCTGGAACTCTTATACATTGCAGATGGGAATGTAAATTACTACAACCACCTAAGAAAATGTATTTGGCAGTATCCCTAAAAGTGTTAAGCAGTACCCACTAAAATAGCCAGCAACTCCTAGGTACAGAGTCAACAGAAATACATACTTATGTGTGCCAAAACCCATGTACTATACAATGAAAGAAAACATTTTCAATCACAGCTCCCAAGTGCAAATAACCCCAATGTCCATAGAAACTGGATAAATTGTTCCATCCTCATACAGGAGATGATGATACACCAATGAAAGTGAATAAACTACTGCTACATACAACAGTATGGAGGCAACTTACATAACATTCAGTGAAAGGAGCTGGACCTAACACCATGTACTGTATAGTGAATGATTCCATTTGTATAGGTTCAAAACCAGGCAAACTTGCCTATGGTATTCAGAGTTGGGATACTATTTACAGTACTTGTAGGGAGAAGGGAGTGGATAGTGATGAGGAGGGACCCTAAGAGAGCATCTAATTTTTGGTCTGGATGTGTTCACTTTCATCAAGCTTACGATTTATGCACTTTTCTGTATGTTTCATTTTTAGAGACTTAATATAGAAAGTAAATGTTTTTCTCTTAAGAGTATGAGGATTACATAAAAGAATGGATCTTAAGTACCTGGTTCGTAGTATATGAATAATCAGTTAGTTCCTTTCCTTTCATCTGATTAATATTCCCTGTCCCAACTGATGGATCTGTACTTCAACAGGTCACTTAGGGGAACAGGGGACTGGTGAGTAAGCCAGTTAACATTTGCAAATTCACCCAAGGAATGGCGGACACCTGGCCTCAGTGTGTTTAGGAAACAAGGGTTCTTGGCCAGCGAGCTCGCAGTGATGAAATGCAATAACATCTGTTCTCCGAGATCCCAAGACAGAGTGGCCGCAGGGCGCCAGGTGAGAGCCCAGGTTGGAGCTGGGATTGTACTAAACCACCCAGGAGCCCCCACGGTGCTGCTTACTCTCCCAGGGAAGTGTGGGCTCCCATTACATCTCTCTTAGTTCCCCAGCCAGGGATGGAATCCTCGTTCCCTGCATTGGAAGAGCAGAGTCTTAACGACTGGACCGCCAAGTAAGTCTCCCCATTACCTCTCTTTGCAGCATGCTTCCCTCTCTCTTCGCCTTCTTGGGCCTGTTGGAGTGTCTGGGCCGGGCCGTGGCGCGTGAGTCTGGCACATCGCCAGCGCCCAAAAAATAGTGCTTAATTTTGTTTCCTCTGAACCGCAAAAACACCTGCACCTGTCACCATCTGCAGTCAAATTCCAGCGCCTTGGGGGAGCTAAGAAAGTCTGCCTTAGACAACACATACGCTTTAAGAATTTCATCAATAAGAAAGGAGAGAAGGGAGGGAGGGAGGCAGGGAGGGAGGAAGGAAGGAATTAGGAAGGAAGGAAGGGAAGGGCGTGGTCTTTAAGAATCTGCCTGCCGATGCAGTGGACGCGGGTTCGATCCCTGTTCCTGGAAAATTCCATATGCCGGGAGCAACTAAGCTCCTGTGGCACCACTCCTGAGCCTGCGCTCTAGAGCCCGCGAGCCATAACTACTGAAGCCCGCGCGTCTCGAGCCCGTGCTCCGCAACAAGGGAAGCCACCCCAAAGAGAAGCCCGCGCCCTGAAACGAAGAGTAGTCCCTGCTCGTCGCAACTAGAGAAAGAGAAAGCCCCTGGGCAGCAACAAAGACCACATGCAGCCAAAAATAAATAAAATAAATTAAAAAAAAAAGAGCGGAAAAGTGTACTTTGCAGAAGCGGAGGCTCGATTTCCTACCTCCTTCTCGCCCCATCGCTCACACTCACCTCCTTCTCCCGGCGGGGAACCTGGGCGCATCTGGCAAATCAAACAGGCATCCACCGGCTGGAAGCACCCCGCCCCCGGACAGCGCAGGGACTGAGGTGTCGTCCCGTGGGCGCAAAAGCCGGAGGTGGGAGGGTGCGGGGATGTGGGGAGGCATCGGGGTCCACCCGCGAGAACCATCGCTGTCGTCCTTCTGGGCGTGGGTCCCCGGGCTGAGTAGTTGCTGCTGTCGCTCGATGCCCCCACCTCCGTGGCGACGCGGCCGGGTGGCGTCCCCCAGCCGGACACACGGAGCAGACACGGGCGGGAGGCTGGAGCGCCCTGGTGCCTCTACCAAGACACCCGCATGGAGGACGCGCGGAGCTGGTAGGAAGGCTCTGCCACCTCCTAAGTCCTCAAAGACTCGCCTCTCCCCAGACCTCCGGGGTCTCATCCACCCCAGATCTAGGAGGACGTGGACGGGGTGCGTCGGGCGCTGCCCCGCCCGCCCCTCTCCTGCCCTTCGCGTGGCCGCTTCCTAGCTCCAGACTCCGCAGAGACTTTCCCAGAAAGGCCAGCGTGGCGGCTCTAAGGGCGGGGCGACCCGGGCAGAGGACGGGTTGGGACCCGACCGGAGGGATCCAGATCAGATGTCACCACTTGCCTGCACCGGGAAGCACTGAATACTCAGAAAGGAGGGGCATCTGAGTGATGGAGGTGGGGCTGCGGCAGCCTGGCGGGAGAAGCAAAGAGCACTTTGGACAGACAGGTCCAAGGGCCCTCAGTCAGGTGCAGATCTCCCAAGTTCCTGGACGTCCCTCCTGCTCCAGGTTCTGAGAGTAAGCATAGGCGGGTAATAGGAGCTGCAGAGGCACTTGCTGCGCTATAGATGTACGGACAATTTACACCGTACTCTCAGGTAGGATTTCATAATCTGTAAGGAGGAAAGGGATAATGAAAATGACCTCAATACAGTAAAATACCAAGTGCCACCGGCAGGGGGATACATTTGTCACCTCCTTCTATTTGGTTCTGCCAAAATGACACTTTGGCACTGACCTTTGAGGTTCTGGGGTCTGCGGGTTTCCCTCTTAGTGCTGAAGTTGAAAACCCAATCCATCGAAACACCAAGGTAACAGACTTCCTCGTGGTTCATAAAATCTTTCATAAAACATTTTATGAAAGATTTTCACAAAACATGAAAGATTTTCAAGGAAACAGCCACACCATGAACCAAGGTTCTGGGACCCAAGCTAGGCAGGTGAGTTTTGGGTCTTGGGTATGACTAGGTCCCTGAGATCATTTTACCATGGGTTGTGTTCCAAATGATTGCCTGTGAGTTGCTGTCTTTGAAGTCTTTGTAGATACCAGCTTTGGATGGGGTGGGAAGGTGGAGATTTCTTCTCCCATCTGCTTATGGTGGGTTTGGGGGCTAGAAAATGAATCCTCTAGGGCAGTGGCCCCCAACCTTTTTGGCACCAGGGACCGGTTTCTTGGAAGACAATTTTTCCAAAGATGGGAGGAGGGGGCGGGGGTGGGGAATGGTTCAGGCGGTAATGCGAGCGATGGGGAGCGGCAGATGAATTCCTTTTCTGGCTAGCCCGCTGCTCACTTCCAGTCCTGCGGCCAGGTTCCTAACAGGCCCTGGACCGGGTTGGGGACCCCTGCTCTAAGACAGAGCCTGAGCCAGGGAGCCAGGGGGTGCTGAAAGGTGACCTGAGGATGTTCCCTGGGGTCTGGGAAGGTAAAGTGTTAGGACTCGGTTCAGGATTTATTGGACTGCTCCTACGGAGTTGGTAGTTGTTTTTTTAAAAAGTGCCTATGATACAAACCCCAGAACACCTACCCACCCACCCAAAAAGCATAGTTCCCATGACACTCTGCTTTCTTCCATTTAGTCCCTCTTGGAAATCCACCACTAAGCTTGGGGACTTCACCCCAGCGAAACTGTAAGGGTTGTCAGGTTTTCATGCAAGAGTCTTGCTGTAGTGTGAATAGCTGTGACTGATGGATGACTCATAACTATCCGTGGTTACGAGTTACACTGAGGTTGTAACCCCATTCTGCTTTCTGCACAAAAAAGAAGTTTTGTAAACATACTCTTTAAAAAAAAAAAGGTAATAGAGGTCATGGGAAAGAATGAAGGAGCTACTGCTGTCACCTGCAGGTGGCAGTGCAGGGTGCATGCTGGCTGGCACAAGGGGAACTGAGTCCCCATAGTTTCTTGGGGATGGGTGAGTTCTGGGTGTCACACCAGTAGGGAAGGTCACCAGCGCTTCCTGGGTAAGAAATGTTCATTTAAATGAAACATAACTCTCAAACTCTTAAGAAATTGAGCAGAAGCATAAGTTTTATTATCTCCATGCATGTGGGAGACAGGAAAGAACTCTTCTTCCTTCTGGCTCGAAAAAGCAAATTTGTGCTTTTCGAGCACAAATGGATGGATAAGTGTATATCCATCCCTTCCAGGAAAAAGGTGTCAATTTATCTATTTATTTATTATTTTAAAAATATTTATTTATGGCTGTGTTGGGTCTTTGTTGCTGGGTGCAGGCTTCCCCTAGTTGCAGTGAGCAGGGGCTACTCTTCGTTGCGGTGCGCAGGTTTCTCATTGTCGTGGCTTCTCTTGTTGCGGAGCACGGGCTCTAGGCACGTGGGCTCAGTAGTTGTGGCTCGCGGGCTCTAGAGCTCAGGCTCAGTAGTTGTGGCACATGGGCTTAGTTGCTCCACAGCTTGTGGGATCTTCCTGGGCCAGGGCTCGAACCTGTATCCCCTACATTGGCAGGCAGATTCTTAACCACTGTGCCACCAGGGAAGCCCCCAAGGTGTCAATTTAAATGTTATCAGAGCTGTAGATCATTTAGTTAACCGATCAGGATAACAGACTTTTTAGCAGTTAGTGATCACTTTCATAGGACATACCAACAGTCTCTCAATTCCAGGTGTTTATACAATTCTCCTTTGTCAGAATAGCATTTAGAAAGACAGCTTTCCCAAGCTGAGTGTTATCTGCTTTTTTTGCAGCTCTTAAGGGACAGGAAGACATTATCTGCTTATCTTGCTGATTTTTTTTTTCCCCACCCAGGTCTGTAATTTTCAGAGCCAAGCACTGCAGTTTCACTAGTTGCTTTGGAGAAAACGAATGCGAGATCCCCAAAACTCAAAAGTTAGAATGTGCAGGGAGAGGTCAGGATGGGATTTTTATTATTATTTGACTGTAGATCCTGCGGTGTTTTACATTCACAAGAGTGCCAAGAATCTGGGACTATAAAACAGATTGTATCAGAGACTCAGGTTATATGGGGGGGAAAGCTCCGAAATAGGAGACACACACATTGTCTACTACTTTCCAGATTATTATAAGAATTTTTATAAAATTAAAAAATCAAAGTTGCACAAGTACATGGTATTGAAAATCAAATAGTTCTACAAGGCTTATTATAAAATCAGCAGTCTCCTGTCCCACCCCTCTTCCTGCTCCCCAGAAACAATCACTTTTATGTTTCTTTTGGATATACCTTTCTGTAAGTGCAGTTTTGGGTTTCAAATGGGTGTTATCTATTTACTTCCTGAAGATTTAGTTCAATTACACTCCCTCCCTATCCTCCCCTCCCCATATCCTGCCAATATGCTTATATCAGCATTTTGGGTTAGAAAAATATTCAGTGTATACCTTATTATGACTTTTCACAATTGTGCTAGGCAATACACTATGTGTGCATTTCATCTCTTGTACAATTTCCTGCTTTGCTCAGGATTTATAATCATCTTACTTTTTGTTTAATTTTATATTTATCTAACTAATTTATCTCCAAATTCTCTGCCTCATACAAGGAAACTTTTTGTTGTTGCTGTTAATCTAATACATTAAGTATACTATCAATTAACATCAATTTTGTATCCTCAGGACATGAGGATATGCCCCCTGAGCCCTGTGCCCTGCGATCCTGACTGGGGCCTCTCTAGGTTCACTCCCAGACTCTCCCTTCATGTGTATCCAGGTTTTTTTTGGTTTTTGTTTTGTTTTGTTTTTCTTTTCCCTAGGGTTAGATCCTTGTTTCCTGCATTGAGCTGCTTGCAGAAGTATAGTGTGGAAACAGGGCCAGGGCAATGCTTGGGGCACCGGAGTTTCCCTGTATGTGCTTTAAAAATCTCTCCAATCCATTTAGTTTTTCAAATTTCTTGGTTTATACTTTGATGAAACAAAATCTCTCTTTATTTTTAGAAAAAAATGTCACCTATCAGCAAATTATTAAAGTTTCTTTAAGCCTAAAGGGATAAGAGATGGTGATATAGTCTGCTGACATTCCTTTGACAAACAAGACTCAAGACCTTTTATTCATGGAAGAGAGCTTCCAGTTTGAATATAGTTACTTTACCAATGAACTAACATGAAATCTGTTTAAACTAAAGGTTCCAATACATGGGAAAAAACTTTAATGCTTTGAAGGCTAGATGTTTCAAATGGGACTTGTTTTTCCCCTAGTAGCTCCACTACACTTTTTTTATTTGGCCGCTAGACGTCTTGCAGGATCCTAGTTCCCAATCAGGGATTGAACCCTGGCCCTTGGAAGTGAAAGTGCCCAGTCCCAACCACTGGACCGCCAGGGAATCCCCTAGTGTGTGAGTGTGTGTGTGTGTGTGTGTGTGTGTGTGTGTGTGTGTTTTAATGGGACGTTTTCTAAATAATCTTCAAGCATCCTTTAGTACACAAGATGGTCACAAATATAACTTTTCACAAAGGGGAATTCTGTTAGACAGGTGTGTGTGATTGTGAATGCTCTGGCCTTCACTTACCTACAGACTCTGAGAATTTACCCACCGTGATATCCTGACACCCACTACCTTCTTCTGAACCAGCCTCTTCAAGGTCACTGATGATGTACAGTTTTCTCTATACAGTTTACCAGTGTCATTACATTGCTGTGCTCCTTACCAGGCACTTGACACCCCACCTTGAAACACCCCCATCCCTGGGCTTCCTTGATATAACTCTCACAGTGTCTTGTTCATTTTTTAAACTGTGTTAAAAATAAAAACACATAAAATTTACTGTTTTAAACTGTACAGTTCAGTAGTGTTAAGTATATTCACATTGTTGTGAAATAGACCACAGCTTTTTCATTTTGTAGAACTGAAACTCTATACCCATTAAGCAACTACTCCTCATTCCTCCCTTCCCTAACCCCTGGCAGCCACTATTCTATTTCTGTCTCTCGGAATTTGGCTACTCGAGGTACCTCGTATAAGTGGAATCATACAGTATTTGTCTTTTTGTGATTGGCTTATTTCACTTAGCATAATGTCATCAAGGTTCATCATGTTGGAGCATGTGACAGGATTTTTAAAGCTGAATAATATTCCATTGTATGTATTTACCACATTTTGTTTATTCATTCATCTGTTGATGGACACTTGGGTGTCCACTTCTACCTCCCAGCTATCGTAAACAGTGCTGCTATGAACATGAGTGTGTAAATACCTCTTCAAGATCTTGTTTTCAATTCTTTTGGGTATATACCTAGAAATGGGATTGCTGGATCACATGATGGTTTTAACTTTTTGAGGAACCTTTATACTCTTTTTCATAGGACTGTACCATTTTACCATGTCACAAACAATGCAGAAGGGTTCCAATTTCTCTGCATCCTCATCAACACTAGTTATTTTGTTTTGTTTTTTTTCTGATAGTATCATCCTAATGGGTGTGAGAAAGTACCGCACTGTGGTTTTGATTTGCATTTCTCTGATGCTCTGATGGTTAGTGATATGGAACATCTTCTAATACACTTGTTGGCCATTTGTATATCATCTTTGGAGAAATGTCCATTCAAGTCCTTTGTCCATTCTGAATCAGGTTATCTGATTTTTTTAAGTTGTTGAAGTTCTCTATATATTCTGGATATTAACCCCTTACCAGATATATGATTTGCAAACATTTTCTCCCAGTCTGTATGTTGTCTTTTCACTCTGTTGATTGTGTCCTTTGATACACAGAAGTTTTAAAGTTTGATATAGTCCCATTTGTCTATTTTTTGTTTTTGTTGCTGTCCTATTCGTTTTATTCCCTAAATATCTCTCAGATGTGCTCAAGTGTCTTCTTCTCCACTGCCACTAGTCTAGTTTAGACCACCATCTCTCAACTGTATGGCTGCAATGATCCTCCTTTGCTTTTAGTTTTCCTTCCCCACATCTTCCCTCCACCCTGTGTTAATAATATGACACTTTAAAGTGTAGGTTGGAACATGTCTCTTCCTTACCTAAAACCCTTCATAGAGGCATAACCTATGGCTTTGGGAACCTGTTGGTCTGAAAAACAATGGATCTTAAATCAAGGATAGAGAAATCCATCTTGAAGAAGTGAATCGTTTTTACCTTTGTGTTCTCTGAATACTGTTAGATCTTTGATGACAATCAGGCTTGGCATATAGTAGCTATTCAATAGATTGCTGTTGAATGAAGTGAGTGAATGAGAAAATGGTTCTTGAACATTTCTAAGATTATTGTCACTAAGTCAACAATTATTTACTAAATCATAATGTGTAGGGCTCTATGCTGTCTTCCTCAGGGGATACAAAGTTTCTCTTTCCATGAACCTTACAATTCGTTCATTTATTCACTAAATATTTATTGAGAACCTACTATGTGGCAGATACTGTGGCAATGACGGGGATACAGTGTTGTACAATATAGACACAGTACCTGGCCTCATGGAGCTTTTGGTTTAGTAGGGAAGATACCCATGAAAACAATTACATAAATATTTAATTAGTTTTTATATGGGTTATTAATGAAAAGCACAGGAATCTATGAGAACGTTTTATAGAGGGTCCTAATCTAGGGTTAGGGATGGTATATGTGGAGAGGGGCAGGGTGGGGGAATAAGACATATATACTGAGGGACTTCCCTGGTGGTCCAGTGGTAAAGAATCCGCCTTACAATGTAGGGGACGCGGGTTCGATAGCTGGTCTGGCAACTAAGACCACGCACTAAAACTACTGAGCTTGCGTGCCTCAACTAGAGAGCCTGCATGTCGCAAACTACAGAGCCCACGTGCTCTGGAACCCGTGCTCCACAGCTACAGAGCCCACGCGCCCTGAAGCCTGCGCCACAAGGAAGAGCTCGCACGCCGCAACGGAAGATCCCGCATGAGGTAAGTTCCATCAGAACCTCAAGCAAAGCACTAATGAGATTTAGAGAAAGGAGAAACATAGAAACAGAGAAATGAGTTCAAGATCTAAAACAACTCTTCTTTAATGGTGAATCTCTGGGCATGCAGCAAAAGCATGCAGCAAAGGCAGTAGTCTAGGCAAGGAAGAGGATGCATGTTTGCCCAATGTCCTCTAAATTCTCCAAGCCTCACTTTGGAGCTTGTCAGAAATGCAGACTCTCAGGCCCAATTCCAAAACTACTGAGTCAGAACGTGCAGGTCTAACAAGATCCCCAGGTGATTCATAAAGACCTTAAAGATACCAGAATGAATGAAGATATCAGGTCAGAAGACTGTAGTACATTTAGCACCTTCGTCAACGAAAGGAAGTTCTGCCATGGAGCACTGTACCACCGAGGTGGTTTTTTGACCTTTACCGGGTAGAGCACACAAAGCAAGTGCATTTTTTAGGTAAAGTCAGTTTCATTATCATTATTTTTTCATATGTGCCTCACTTTTATCTTATTTATTTTTAAATGAACACACCTTATTTTTTACAGCAGTTTTAAATTCATAACAAAATTGAGCAGAAAATACAGAGAGTATGTCCTGTCACCACACACATACAACCTCTTCCCACTATGGATTTTCTGCACCACAGTGGTACACTTCTTTTTTTTTTTTTTTTTTTTGCGGTACATGTGCCTCTCCCGTTGCAGAGCACAGGCTCCAGACGCGCAGAATCAGCGACCATGGCTCACGGGCATAGCCGCTCCGCGGCATGTGGGATCCTCCCGGACCGGGGCACGAACCTGTGTCCCCTGCATCGGCAGGCAGACTCTCAACCACTGCGCCACCAGGGAAGCCCCAGTGGTACATTTCTTACAATCGATGAACCTACTCTGACATATTATCATCCAAGGTCCATAGTTTACATTAGGGTTCACTGTTGGAGTTGAAGTCTATGGGTCTGAACAAATATACAATAAGATGTGTCCACCATTATAGTATCATACAGAGTGGTTTCACTGCCCTAAAAATCCTCTGAGATTATTTCTTCATCTTTAACAGGTACAACACATGCAGAAATCATTGGTTGGGTAGTCAGTTTTTGTTTCAGAGAGAATTCAGAATTTCTTTTAGCTGGTGATGAAACTGACCATGTTTTGTTTCAGAACCCCAGAATAAAAGGAAGCATGTGAGCTCAGAGGAAAGACAGGGCCAGGGAAGGGAGAATTTATTTCAAACTCAACTGCTTGTGCTACCTTATAAGCTTGGTCCTTTTTGTTTGACTTCCAACCACTGCTCTTTCAAATTTGGTATTACCTTGGAATTATTTTCTTCTTCCTGAAGCAGTTCAGAAGTTAAAGCCTCAATCACCTTCAATCCAGTTGTACCACAAATCAAGTTCATTTGCTTTGGCTTTTTGAACTCATTTTTAAAATGAGTACTTCTTTTTAAAGTGAATTTCTCAGTGAATCTCTTCATACTTGACAGGGTGCAAGTGGAATCACCTTATAAAGTATTTTTTGTGCGCATTCATCATGTGTTATATATTTTAGCTGAGTTTTAATTTTCAGCTTATTGAAAAGAAGTTGCTCAAATTTAAGTCTGAATTCAAGGTACAAGGAGCACTAACATCCACATGTCCCTACCACATGCCAGTGTGTTCACGGTTAGTTCATTCAATCTTCCCAGCAACTCTGAGAGGTGGGTCTGTATTGTCTATGGTAAAAAGAGTGAAGCTCAAAGAAGTCAGATAACTTTCCCACAGCTTCCCAGGGCCAGGAACAGTTTGACTCCAAGGACCATGGTCTTTCCACTGCAGCAAACTGTCTAGTGCTTACAGACCCCATTTTAAAGAGATGCTGTAAACCTATAAGTTATGTATTTGCTGAAGACACTATCTGCTATAACATGTCTTCCTTTCCCTTGCAAAGGGAACCGTGTGGTAAACAACCAATCAGCCCCCAATGCAATGCTACCTAGCCATCCCAGGGCAAAACTGTGATGGTCTGTAACAAAGTAGATTTAAGAAGAATACAAGGACTCAAAAAGGAAACTGTAATATACATTGTTTATGTTAATTAATAGCATTCTGAGCCAAATTTTCACTAAAGCCTCTACTGTAACAAAGCATTAAAACTTATTTACAAAGTTTCCACTGCTGCTGAATCTAATTCCAGCTCAACTGTTTTTAAAGTTAACATGAGGGGGATGAGCTCATAAAATGCCCCCAAATCATCACATATATACTTTTATACTAGGTCACCCTAAACTCTGGGGAATATATACTTCACAACTCTCTGAGACAATAGTAAATGATATTTTTCCTCACTAAAAAAAGCCATAAAATTGATGTTGTAGTCCTAACTTGAAGCATCTCTGTACTTACATAGAAAAGCACAACAGGTATAAAATAATGTTTTTACGCAGAACTGTGGTGTGTGTGTGTGTGTTTGTGTTTTCAGGAAATTAACTGATATATCACTATCTCTTCTAAAATGTGTGTTTTTATAATTTTGTGAGAGGTAGAGGAGTTTTCATCCTTCAGATTTCATCTAAGAATTTGATTTCCCAATTGTTTTGCTAGTAGGAAATTACAGCTACTTTAAAATTAGAGAACGACCTGAAAATTCACTAACTAGTAAGAACATACAGACAAAAAATAAGACAAAATGAAGATGTAAAAGAGTCAACTGAAATTGAAGAAGATAATGAAAATAACATTCCTCCTTAGTTTATGAGAAATGTGCTGTATTAATCACTTGTCACTGCATTGATGGGAAGATCTTTCAGTAATTAATAATAACACAACAACCATGACAATTTTAATAATACAGCCGCAGCTATCATCTATTGAGCACCTACTGTGTGCAAGGTTCTTAGACCCATTATCTCTTAAATTCTACCATAGCCCTATGAAGGAAGCATCTCTAGATGAGCAACATGAGGGGTTTAGAGGTTAGTTTGCCCATGTCCCGTCCATGTGGAACTCTAGCTTAGTCTGACTGAAGTATATACTCATAAGCACTGCTACCTTGTCTTTTTCATAGTTAGCCTTTAAAAAAATGCTTTTTCAAAAACTTTCAAAAAGAAAATGTGTGTTTTGTGGTAGTCTGTTTACATTAGTGACCCCCAATGGGCTATGTATTCATGGTTTGGGGCAGTTTCCTCCTCTTGAATATCTGGGCTGGGAAAATAACTGGCCTTAATCAACATAATGAGGTAGAAATGATACTGTGTCAGGTCTGGGCCTCAGCCTTAAGAAGTCTGGCAACTTCTCCTTTTGTGCTCTTGAGAGATCTGAGCTGTCACATGGGAAGTATGGCTACCCACCTGGAGAGCCCACATGGAGAGAGAAAAAGGCCCAGCCAAACCAGTGTCCCAGCTGCTTCCTGCTCCTATCCATTCCCTCCAAGGCACCAGCCACCTGGGCGGAGCACTGTCTTGGATGTCCCAGCCCAGGCCACTCTCCATCTCCTTTAAAATATGTGCCTTCATGACTCTGGGGTAACAAGGGAGACCAGCATAAGAACTGTCCAGCTGAGACCCACTCAACTCAGAATTATGAGCAGACAGAAAGGTTTTGGTTTAATCCACTAAGTTTTAGGGTGCTTTGTTACTAACAATAACTGAAATAGAAATTCACCCCTGGAATTGAGGTATTGATGTAACAAAAATCTAAAACATGTGTCATTGGCTTTGACACCGGCTGAGGCTTAAGGCAGTCAAAGTGATCTGGCAGTCACAGAACCAGGAAACGGCCGAGTCAGGACCTGAATCTTGGTCTCTCTCTCTTTCTACAACACTTCACTATCTTAAGCCAAAAAGACCACTTCTCCCGAGTGGTGAGAAAACACAATTGTAGCCCTCTATGTCAGTGTCACACATGATTCACCTCATCATTTACTTTTTTTTTCTTTACTTGCACAATGGTACATTTTCCTCAAGGAAATCATACGATTCTTGAAGGCAGGAAGTGGTTCTTCAATGTCTTTTGTATTTCACACAGTAGTTAGAAAATTTGGAAACTAACATAACATTGTAAATCAACTATACTCTAATAAAAATTTTTAGAAAAATAAATAAATAAAAGAGACCTAGAGGTCCAAAAGAAAATTTTGGGCCACAAAATCCTCCCCATCCCCTATGTATTCTGCATCAGCTACATAAAGCTATTCACCACTCGCCATGTAATCTGGGACCTCTGTGACTATGAACAATGTTCTTTGTGCCTCTGATGCTGTGTTCACCTTGTTCACCTAAGAACTGCTCATCCTTCAAGGGCCAGTTCCCACATGGTCTTTGAAAAACAGCTCATGGCATGTTAGTCGGCCCTCATGAAGAACAAACTCTCTCTCAATCACAGGATACAAACTGTTCATTCACCTAGAACTGTCTGTTATGAGCTGTGTTTTGTTGGACCCACCAAGTCCAACAACATCCAACAAGTTGGATGGGCCCAGCAGCTGTTCATCGAAAGACAGATATGGCACATGCAAACTGAGCCTGAGCAGAACAGGGCACAAGTAAGCTGCATGAACAGGTAGCCCAGATCCCACCTCTCTACCCGATGTCACCCACCACATTTGAACTAGTTTGCACCCATGGCTGTATGGGGGCTGGAGGAGTAACCAATACAACTGGATGAAAGAAGAGGAAAAGGCTCAAGCCTCAGATCAAGAAAATATGTGTAAGGTGCCTGCTACCTTGTAGGCAATCAGCAAATTATTAATTCTTTCTTTGCTTTCTGTTTTACTCCACTTACTTTTAAGGTTTATTTATTATTTATTAATTTAGTGTTTTGTTTTTGTTTTTGACTGCGTCAGATCTTAGTTGTGGCACTCAGGATCTTCGTTGAGGCGTGTGGGATCTTTTGTTGTGGCATGTGGGCTTCTTTCTAGTTGTGGCGTGAGGGCTCCAGGGCGCGTGGGTTCTGTAGTTGTGGAGCGCAGGTCCCAGAGCACATGGGCTCTGTAGTTTGCGGCACACAGGCTCTCTAGTTGAGGCGCGCAAGCTCAGTAGTTGTGGTGTGCAGGCTTAGTTGCCCCGTGGCACATGGGATCCTAGTTCCCTGACCAGGGATCGAACTCACGTCCCCTGAATTGTAAGGCAGATTCTTTACCACTAGACAACCAGGAAAGTCCCTATTCCACTTACTTTTAAATTTAATAAGTGAGTAATTAATCCATTCTTCTTAAAAATAGGACATTACAATTAGACCTAAAGACGCTTTGACTCTAACTCCAATCATATGTCCCCTACTCCCACTCCTCAGTCCTCCATCACACACACATTTTTTTCAGTTTTGTGTACATGAGATGTTTAAAATTTTATGTATATATGTACCTATATAAATTGTAAAGAATAGGTTTGGGTGTTTTCTTCACATATATGTTACATATACATATTTGTCAACTTACTTTTTTTTTTTTTTTTTTTGTCGTACACGGGCCTCTCACTGTTGTGGCCTCTCCCGTTGCGGAGCACAGGCTCTGGACGCACAGGCTCAGTGGCCATGGCTCACGGGCCCAGCCGCTCCACGGCATGTGGGATTCTCCCGGACTGGGGCACAAACCTGTGTCCCCTGCATCGGCAGGCCGACTCTCAACCACTGCGCCACCAGGGAAGCCCATCAACTTGCTTTTTAAAACTCAATTATATGTATTTGATTATGTATGTATGTATGTATGCAACACATATATACAACCTTTTGTTGTAGAAATTTTCAGATGAACATGAAGGTAGAAATAATAACACAGTGAACCTCCATATATTCATCACTCAGCTTCAACAATTATCAACATTTTTTCCAATTCCCTAATTTCCACCCAGCTTTGTTTTCTAGATTATTTTAAAGCAAATTCTAGACAGTATATCATTTTACTTATATATTGATACATTACAGCAGATATATCTGCTGTAATGTATCAATATATCTCCAACAGATAAGAACATTTAAAAACGTATAACCGGGCTTCCCTGGTGGTGCAGTGGTTGAGAGTCCGCCTGCTGATACTGGGGACACCGGTTCGTGCCCCGGTCCGGGAGGATCCCACATGCCGCGGAGCGGCTTGGCCCGTGAGCCATGGCCGCTGAGCCTGCACGTCCGGAGCCTGTGCTCCGTAATGGGAGAGGCCACAACAGTGAGAGGCCCGTGTACCACACACACACACAAAAACACACACACACACAAAAAACAAAAAAAGTATGACCACTATGCCGTTATCACACTATACAAAATTGCTAATAATTTATTATTATAATCCAATACCCAGTCATTGTCAGAGTTCCCTGACTGTCACAAGTTTTGTTACATTTTGTTTGTTTAAATCAGGATCCAAACAAGGTCCACATATTGCATTTAGTTGATAGGTGACTTAAGTCCCTCTTAATCTATAGCATTAACCCTCCCTTTTCTCTCCAGTTACTTGTTGAAAAATCCTGTTCATTTATCCTGTTGAACTTCCTACATTCATGATTCAGTTGATTGCCTCCTCATGGTGCCATTTAACTTCTTCCTCAATGCCTGTGTTTCACCTAACCTGGCAATTAGACCTATAGGACTGAATACTTTTACGTTCATTGATGTGTGTGTGTTGAAGGGGAGGCCATTTGCTAGAAGACCTCCTAGGTGGTGTTGCATATTTGCTAATGTACATAATGTCTCATAATAACCTCTGACTGGTGAGCCGATTGAAGAACTGTCATTCTGATCCATCTATTATAAAGTTTCCCATCAACCTTTCACCTAGTGAAGTGGTTGGTCCTTAGCCTTGGCTGCACATTTGGAATCACCTGGGGATCTTTACAGTCAACTCAAAGGTTCTTATTCACTTGGTCTGGAGTGCAGCCTACACAGTGAGACTTCTAATATGTCTCCTGGGCAGCCAAGGTATAGAACCACTATCCTGGTAATTTCAGCATCCATTGGTGATTGTTACTGAGATTCATCATTTCACTAGGGCTTGCAAAATGGTGGTTCTTCCTAATTCCATCATTTTTTTCTGAGTTTATTACTGGACACGTTTCCGTGCAAAACGTTTCTCATCATCTCTTTGCTCTGAAATAGAATTCATACAGGAAAGGAGTATAAATGCTTAATCATTTCCCCTTGTCAATTTTTGAAATGATGATTTAGTGCCCTAGCATGAATTCACTAAGGTGAACAATGACATGTTTTTAAAAGTGTGAATATGAACACATAGACTTTTGTATATGAAAGTAATTTGAAATTGTAGAGGAAATGTTATTTCCCCTAATGTTTTTTTTCTATCTTTGAATTTTATTTATTTTTTTATACAGCAGGTTCTTATTAGTCATCAATTTTATACACATCAGTGTATACATGTCAATCCCAATCGCCCAATTCATCACCCCCAACCCCCACCCCCCAACTGCTTTCCCCCCTTGGTGTCCATACGTTTGTTCTCTACATCTGTGTCTCAATTTCTGCCCTGCAAACCAGTTCATCTGTACCATTTTTCTAGGTTCCACATATGTGCGTTAATTTACGATATTTGTTTTTCTCTTTCTGACTTACTTCACTCTGTATGGCAGTCTCTAGATCCATCCAGGTCTCAACAAATGACCCAATTTCGTTCCTTTTTATGGCTGAGTAATATTCCATTGTATATATGTACCACAGCTTCTTTATCCATTCATCTGTTGATGGGCATTAGGTTGCTTCCATGACCTGGGTATTGTAAACAGTGCTGCAATGAATATTGGGGTGCATGTATCTTTTTGAATTATGGTTTTCTCTGGGTATATGCCAGTAGTGGGACTGCTGGATCATACAGTAATTTTATTTTTACTTTTTAAAGGAAGCTCCATATTGTTCTCCATAGTGGCTGTATCAATTTACATTCCCACCAACAGTGCAAGAGGGTTCCCTTTTCTCCACACCCTCTCCAGCATTTGTTGTTTGTAGATTTTCTGATGATGCCCATTCTAACTGGTGTGAGGTGATACCTCATTGTAGTTTTCATTTGCATTTCTCTAATAATTAGTGATGTTGAGCAGCTTTTCATGTGCTTCTTGGCCATCTGTATATCTTTTTTGGAGAACTGTCTATTTAGGTCTTTGGCCCATTTTTGGATTGGGTTGTTTGTTTTTTTAATATTGAGCTGCATGAGCTGTTTATATATTCTGGAGATTAATCCTTTGTCCGCCGATTCATTTGTAAATATCTTCTCCCATTCTGAGAGTTGTCTTTTCATCCTGTCTACGGCTTCCTTTGCTGTGCAAAAGCTTTGAAGTTTCATTAGGTCCCATTTGTTTATTTTTGTTTTTATTTCCATTACTCTAAGAGGTGGATTAAAAAATATCTTGCTGTGATTTATGTCTTAAGAGTGTTCTTCCTATGTTTTCCTCTAAGAGTTTTATGGTGTCTGGTCTTACATTTAGGTCTCTAATCCATTTTCAGTTTATTTTTGTGTATGGTGTTAGGGACTGTTTTAATTTCATTCTTTTACATGTAGCTGTCCAGTTTTCCCAGCACCGCTTACTGAAGAGACTGTCTTTTCTCCATTGTATATCCTTGCCTCCTCTGTCACAGATTAGTTGACCATAGGTGCGTGGGTTTATCTCTGGGCTTTATATCCTGTTCCATTGATCTATATTTCTGTTTTTGTGCCAGCACCATATTGTCTTGATTACTGTAGCTTTGTAGTATAGTCTGAAGTCAGGGAGTCTGATTCCTCCAGCTCTGCTTTTTTTCCCTCAAAACTGCTTTGGCTATTCGGGGTCTTTTGTGTTTCCATACAAATTGTGAAATTTTTTGTTCTAGTTTTGTGAAAAATGCCATTGGTAGTTTGATAGGGATTGCATTGAATCTGTAGATTGCTTTGGGTAGTATAGTCATTTTCACAATATTGATTCTTCCAATCCAAGAACCTGGTATATCTCTCCACCTGTTGGTATCATCTTTAATTTCTTTCATCAGTGTCTTACAGTTTTCTGCATACATGTCTTTTGTCTCCCTAGGTAGGTTTATTCCTAGGTATTTTATTCTTTTTGTTGCAATGGTAAATGGGAGTGTTTCCTTAATATTTCTTTCAGATTTTTCATCATTAGTATATAGGAATGCAAGAGGTTTCTGTGCATTAATTTCGTATCCTGCAACTTTACCAAAATTCATTGATTAGCTCTAGTAGTTTTCTGGTAGCATCTTTAGGATTCTCTATGTATAGTATCATGTCATCTGCAGACAGTGACAGTTTTACTTCTTTTCCGATTTGTATTCCTTTTATTTCTTTCTTCTCTGATTGCCATGGCTAGGACTTCCAAAACTATGTTGAATAATAGTGGTGAGAGTGGATATCCTTGTCTTGTTCCTGATTTTAGAGGAAATGATTTCAGTTTTTCACCATTGAGAATGATGTTTGCTGTGGGTTTGTCATATATGGCCTTTATTATGTTGAGGTAGGTTCCCTCTATGCCCACTTTCTGGAGGGTTATCATAAATGGGTGTTGAATTTTGTCAAGAGCTTTTTCTGCATCTATTGAGATGATCATATTGTTTTTATTCTTCAATTTGTTAATATGGTGTATCACATTGATTGATTTGCGTATATTGAAGAATTCTTGCATCCCTGGGATAAATCCCACTTGATCATGGTGTATGATCCTTTTAATGTGTTGTTGGAGTCTGTCTGCTAGTATTTTGTTGTGGATTTTTGCATCTATATTCATCAGTTATACTGGTCTGTAATTTTCTTTTTTTGTAGTATCTTTGTCTGGTTTTGGTATCAGGGTGATGGTGGCCTCATAGAATGAGTTTGGGAGTGTTCCCTCCTCCACAATTTTTTGGAAGATTTTGAGAAGGATGGGTGTTAGCTCTTCTCTAAATGTTTGATAGAATTCACCTGTGAAGCCATCTGGTCCTGGACTTCTGTTTGTTGGAAGACTTTTAATCACAGTTTCAATTTCATTCCTTGTGACTGGTCTGTTCATATTTTCTATTTCTTCCTGGTTCAGTCTTGGAAGGTTATACCCTTCTAAGAATTTGTCCATTTCTTCCAGGTTGTCCATTTTATTGGCATAGAGTTGCTTGTAGTAGTCTCTTAGGATGCTTTGTATTTCTGTGGTGTCTGTTGTAACTTCTCCTTTTTCATTTCTAATTTTATTGATTTGAGTCCTCTCCCTCTTTTTCTTGATGAGTCTGGCTAATGGTTTATCAATTTTATCTTCTCAAAGAACCAGCTTTTAGTTTTATTGATCTTTGCTACTGTTTTCTTTGTTTCTATTTCATTTATTTCTGCTCTGATCTTTATGGTTTCTTTCCTTCTGCTAACTTTGGGTTTTGTTTGTTCTTCTTTCTCTAGTTCCTTTAGCTGTAAGGTTAGACTGAGATTTTTCTTGTTTCTTGAGGTAGGCTTTTACAGCTATAAACTTCCCTCTTAGAACCGCTTTTGCTGCATCTCATAGGTTTTGGATCGTGGTGTTTTCATTGTCATTTGTCTCTAGGTATTTTTTGATTTCCTCTTTGAATTCCTCAGTGATCTCCTGGTTATTTAGTAACGTATTGTTTAACCTCCATGTGTTTGTGTTTTTTACGTTTTTTCCCCTGTAATTCATTTCTAATCTCATAGCGTTGTGGTCAGAAAAGATGCCTGATATGATTTCGATTTTCTTAACTTTATTGAGGCTTGATTTGTGACCCAAGATGTGATCTATCCTGGAGAATGTTCTGTGCGCACTTGAGAAGAAAAGTGTAATCTGCTGTTTTTGGATGGCATGTCCCATAAATATCAATTAAATCTATCTGGTCTATTGTGTCATTTGAAGCGTGTGTTTCCTTATTAATTTTCTGTTTGGATGATCTGTCCATGGGTGTAAGTGAGGTGTTAGAAGTCCCTATTACTCTGTTACTGTTGATTTCATCTTTTATAGCTGTTAGCAGTTGCCTTATGTATTGAGGTGCTCCTATGTTGGGTGCATATATATTTATAATTGTTATATCTTCTTCTTGGATTGATCCCTTAATCATTATGTAGTGTCCTTCCTTGTCTCTTGTAACATTCTTTATTTTATTTTATTTATATATATTTTTTGCTGTACGCGGGCCTCTCACTGTTGTGGCCTCTCCCATTGAGGAGCACAGGCTCCGGACACGCCGGCTCAGCGGCCGTGGCTCACGGGCCCAGCCACTCCACGGCATGTGGGATCTTCCTGGACCGGGGCACGAACCCCTGTCCCCTGAATCAGCAGGCGGACTCTCAACCTCTGCACCACCAGGGAAGCCCAACATTCTTTTATTTTAAAGTCTATTTTATCTGATATGAGTATTGCTACTCCAGCTTTCTTCTGATTTCCATTTGCATGGAATATCTTTTTCCATCTCCTCACTTTCAGTCTGTATGTGTCCCCTAGGTCTGAAGTGGGTCTCCTGTAGACAGCATATATATTGGTCTTGTTTTTGTATCCATTCAGCAAGCCTGTGTCTTTTGGTTGGAGCATTTAATCCATTCACGTTTAAGGTAATTATCGATATGTATGTTCCTATGACCATTTTCTTAATTGTTTTGGGTTTGTTTTTGTAGGTCCTTTTCTTCTCTTGTGTTTCCCACTTAGAGAAATTCCTTTAGCATTTGTTGTAGAGCTGGTTTGGCAGTGCTGAATTCTCTTAGCTTTTGCTTGTCTGTAAAGCTTTTGATTTCTCCATCGAATCTGAATGAGATCCTTGCCAGGTAGAGTAATCTTGGTTGTAGGTTCTTCCCTTTCATCACTTTAAGTATATCATGCCACTCCCCTCTGGCTTGTAGAGTTTCTGCTGAGAAATCAGCTGTTAACCTTATATGTTCCCTTGTATGTTATTTGTCATTTTTCCCTTGCTGCTTTCAACAATTATTGTCTTTAATTTTTGCCAGTTTGATTACGATGTGTCTCAGCGTGTTTCTCCTTGGGTTTATCCTGTATGGGACTCGCTGTGCTTCCTGGACTTGGGTGGCTATTTCCTTTCCCATGTTAGGGAAGTTTTCGACTATAATCTCTTCAAATATTTTCTCAGGTCCTTTCTCCTTCTGGGACCCCTATAATGCGAATGTTGTTGCGTTTAATGTTTTCCCAGATGTCTC
This sequence comes from Tursiops truncatus, assembly GCF_011762595.2. NCBI lineage: Eukaryota > Metazoa > Chordata > Mammalia > Artiodactyla > Delphinidae > Tursiops > Tursiops truncatus. The sequence continues at coordinate 20,597,036 of NC_047053.1, forward strand.
TTAGGCTGTCTTCATTTCTTTTCATTCTTTTTTCTTTAGTCTGTTCCGCAGCAGTGAATTCCACCATTTTGTCTTCCAGGTCACTTATCCGTTCTTCTGCCTCAGTTATTCTGCTATTGATTCCTTCTAGTGTAGTTTTCATTTCGGTTATTGTATTGTTCATCTCTGCTTGTTTGTTCTTTAATTCTTCTAGGTCTTTGTTAAACATTTCTTGCATCTTCTCGACCTTTGCCTCCATTCTTTTTCTGAGGTCCTAGATCATCTTCACTATCATTATTCTGAATTCTTTTTCTGGAAGGTTGCCTATATCCACTTCATTTAGTTGTTTTTCTGGGGTTTTATCTTGTTTCTTCATCTGGAACATAGCCCTCTGCCTTTTCATCTTGTCTTTCTGTGAATGTGGATTTTGTTCCACGGGCTGCAGGACTGTAGTTCTTCTTGCTTCTGCTGTCTGCCTTCTGGTGGATAAGGCTATCTAAGAGGCTTGTGCAAGTTTCCTGATGGGTGGGGCTGATGGTGGGTAGAGCTGGCTGTTGCTCTCGAGGTTGCCTTCTAATGGATAAGAATAGCTAACATTTATGAAGCACTTCCTATGTTCTGAGCTCTTCACTTCCTGAACTCACTGAATTCTCACCACAACCCAGTAAGGTATGTTTGTATGGTATTATCTCCATTCTTGCTAAAATGCAGTTTCATTCTTCAGAGATATAAATGGAGATCACCTTCAAAAACTCTTACCCTGAAGAGATGGGACACTTGAGACCGATGGATAGTTGTATCTGTGATAGAGCCAAGATGGATGAGAGGGTCAAGGTTATGCCTATCAAATGTTTACTGGACTTTTGCTTTCAAATGGGATGTGAACGCTCCCGTCACAACTTGGGTAGGTCACTTAAGCTCACTGTGACTCACTTTCCTGATCTCACTTTTCCTGTAGTTTCAGGCTGCCCTCTGAATCATAAAAAGGAAATAGACATGACCCCACTGTATCCTCACTGAGACAGGAAATAGACTACCTCCCTTTGGTTTCTAAAGCTCCACTTAAAATATGCCCTTGAGGCATCCTACCATTTGCAACAACAAGGATGAAACTTCAGGGCATTATGCTAATGAAGTAACTCAGGCAGAGGAAGACAAATACTTCAAGGTATCACTTAAATATGGAATCTAAAAGGCTAAACTCATAAAACAAGAGAGTAGAACAGTGGTTACCAGGGACTGGGAGGTGGGGGAAATGACAGCATCTTATTAAGATACTATCAAAAATGACATTAATGCCATGCTTTAATGAAAAGTTATGATATTTTGCAAACAAAAATCATAGTGAGAACAGAGACATTCTTTCATAATTCTGAAAAGCTCTGATATCTGGCTTAAGAGAAGACAGCTAGATCTCATATCTGCTTCTGCATTCAGTCTGTTGCAATATCACATATCATAAAGCCTCTGGAAAACTCCATTGTACATTTGTGAAAAAATGAGACTGAAGAGGTAAATAATGTCTTGGTATTACAATGAAATTAGTTTTGACCTAGTGGCCCCTCAGAAAGGGTCTTGGTTCCTGAGACTACATCATGAGAACTGTTCTTAAATGTCCTATTTCTCTCAAGTTATTGTGGAATCTTCATGATTCTTTGCTGAATGGGGGAACATGTGAGTTAATGACTATTGTACTGTAATCTAATCACAGTTTTAGTTTCCTATGGCTGCTGTATCAAATTATCACAAATTTTGTGGCTTAAAGCAATGCAACTTTATTACCATACAGTTCCGGGGATCAGAGTCCAAAATGGGTCTCACTGCGCTACAATCAAGATGTCAGCAGGGGCTTCCCTGGTGGCGCAGTAGTTAAGAATCTGCCTGCCAATGCAGGGGACACGGGTTTGATCACTAGTCTGGCAAGATCCCACATGCTGCAGAGCAACTAGGCACATGCACCACAACTGCTGAAGCCCGCGCGCCTAGAGCCCGTGCTCCGAAATGAGAAGCCACCTCAACGAGAAGCCCATGCACCACAACGAAGAGTAGCCCCCACTCACCACAACTAGAGAAAGACTGCACGCAACAACAAAGACCCAACACAGCCAAAAATAAATTTATGTTTTAAAAATGTTAGCAGGACCGCATTCCTTTCTGGAGGCTTTAGGGGAGATTTTGTTTCTGGCTCTTCCAGACTCTAGGCTGCCAGCATTCCCTGGCTCATGACCCTTTCCGTCTTCAAAGCTAGCAATGGCTGGTCAAGTCTTCCTCAGGGTGCATCACTCTGACACTCACTCTTCTGTCTCCTCCTTCTCTATTTAAAGGACCTTGTGATTACTGTGAGCCCGCCTAGATAATTCAGGATAATCTTATCATTTTAAGGTCAAGTAATTAGCAACCTTAATTCCCCCTGTAATCTTAATGCCCTTGCCACATAACATAACCTCTTCACACGTTCTGGGGATTGGGATGTGGACATCTTTAAGAGGCCATTATTGTGCTTATCACACTCATTCTCAGTGAGCTAAAGATCTGAGGGAGGGTGTGGTGAGAAAATTCTGAGTCACACTTTCCCTTCCCTACACATGTAAAAGCAAATGGAGCATTGGGCTCATATCAGCTGGGCTCCTTCAGGAAAAGGATAATCACCCACTGGGACAGGAAAAACATCAGGATACTCTTGGATCTCTATGCGGGTGCTGGGAGGGCCAGAAAACCGATATTCCCTCCAACAACCTCTCTGATGTGTGATTTGTATAAACATTTGTAAGGGATGCCTCATCCCTCCTCCAAGTAAATTTTGTTTTGGTGAAGTTTCACCCCACTTTGTAAAATGGCAAATACTGCTCAAAATATTGTAACCATGTGTATAGAAAATTTACTTTTAAAATTTGTTATGGAGAAAAGTAAAAAAAGAAAATTGAAAAATATGTGTTTGCCTGAAAAGTGAATGTTATAGACAAGTTGCTTGGATTTGAAAGAAAGACTGTGGAGGCACTGATAGGGCTCTATGCTAACACTTGTGGCTGCAATAACCCTCAGTCCCCTAGTAAGAATTTCAACATAAAAGTCTTACCAGCCACAATGTGACTGAGCATGGGGCCCCAGCATCAATCTCCGTGTGTCTCTCATGGAGAACGCTGAATCGGGTATCTATGAACCAAGACATACACGCCATGGCATGCAGCCTCCAACCATACTGTGACTTCAACCTCTTATGCTGGCAGAGGTCACCGACACATGGCTGGCCTACGCAGTGATTCTCTTTAATATAGTGATTGTCTTTCTCTGAGAGACTGCCCAAACTAACTTATGAGGTCATATGTCCCTTTAACCCACCTCCCTTCTCATTAGCTTGCTCCTTTCTTAGCTTGTTGAAGGAAAAAAATGTAAATGTTGCATTAACCGCACGCATGCATGCGTGTGTGTGAGTGACCAGTAGTGGCTCTTGGCATTTCCTATTCTTGGCCAGAGCAAACACAAGAGTTTCACTTTTTTTTTTTTAATTAAGAAAAAATTTAATGAGTGAAAAAAGGGAGGGGGGAGTTGAAAATGTCTTTGTAGTCTAGTGAAGAGTTTCACTTTTAATCTTGAGAAAAATACTAAGAATTAATCATGTTCTGTATTCACTTCCCCCTCATCCCAAACAGACAAACATACAAACAACTGGAAAGGCCAACACTCCCTTTCTCCTGACCCTCCAGAAGCTTGAGACCAGGAGGGGGGCATGGGAGAGAGGGGCTGGAATCAGAAATGAACATGTAGTGGGGAGCAATTATGACCCCAAAGTGGGTGGGAGCTGAGGTCTTTTGTAGGAAAAGTTGAAGAGACCTGGATAATTTGGGGACCAACGGGGATGAAAAGAATAGTAAGCAGGAAGGACCCTGTTCACACAGCAGCTCACGGAATGATCTAGAGACAAAGATAATCTTTAAAACAAAATGTTTTAAAGGAGTTGGAGCAAGTTCTGCAGAATACACACAATTTACATATGATGCTATTTACATATGGTTTAAGTGTATATAAATGTAAAAAAAGCCATGCATCAATGAGTGACATATATACCTGTAATAAAAGTATAAAGAACTACATGGGATACTAACTTAAAATTCAGAAAATTATACTGGTTATCAGGTGAGTAGGGGACAGGCTGGATGAGGGAAGGAAACCAGTGCGGGATACACACAGGTTCTGCTAATAATTTGTCATTTAAGCTGGTTAGTGAATACATAGGTGTTGAATGTATTATTATTTTTGTACTTTCATATACCTTAGCTATTTAACAATGCTTTTAAAAATTAAAGAACCATCCCCTAACCCCAGTCCCCAGAGATGACCACAGGTGATGTCCAGACGTTTCCCTCCACTATGATTTTCCAGTAACTGGCCAGCATCCCCGTTGTTCCCCTGGGCGGCCCCAGCTCGGCAGAATCCCTTGCTCAGCGGGGCCTTGTCCGTTCTGGGCAGTGATTTGAATGTGCTTGGGCAGCGAGTTAGACCCACCAGAGACGTTTGTAGTCCTAAGATGACCTTTTTCAAGCCCCTTTCCCATTAGCTAAAAGCTTCGGATACACCCCATCCCCAAAGGGTCTGGTTGGACCTGATCCTTGACCAGGTCTTGAGAAGTAAACTAGTAAAGTGAGAGTCCCCGGGCCAGACTGCAGCGGCTAAATCCCTGTCTGCCCCAGGCTCCATAGGCAGCCTCAGTTTCTTCAGCCCAGTTCACTCAGACCTCGAGTTCTTGGGGAGAAGGTGGGAGAGAGAGTGTTTGCTGGGAAGGCTCCAGTGGTCCATGTGAGCTGGAAGTGATGAGATGGAGAAACATCTATTTAAAAGAATTTTAACTGCTGATTTTGCTTTGTAAATAAATAAAAGACTTTTAAGAGGTCGGAGGAAGACAGGAGGGTGCCTCAGGGAGGGACCCGACAAAATGCTCCAAGGGTCCCCAAGGGTACTTACACCCCCGGGACCATGGCCTCCAATCAGTGCCCAGGCAGCCAGTTCCTCACCTCCTTCGCCACGCTGGGCCGCCCCTCTGGCTCTCCGCAAGGTCACCGCGGAGCAGTGGTGCGCCTCCAGCTCGTCCAAGTCCGGAGAGTCACAGGTGGAGTCTGAGCGAGCGTGGAGCCAGACCCTTTGCGAGCGCCCAGAACACGTTTGGTGATAGGATCAGGCTGGGTGAACTGAAAACTGATGGTTCTGCACAAGACTTGGGTGTGATGAGGTCTGCAGTGGACAGATGAATCAAAAGGACAGTTTCTCTTTTCTTTCACTGAAATTCCATCGTGTGAGCCTGGCGGAGTTCTCCCAAGTGACGACACTCTCGGCCAGTCTCCTTTGGAGTCCTTAGCAACAGTCATCACCCTTTTACAAATTCAAGTACCTTAAAAGAAAAGAGGCAGAATCAACTTTCTCCAGTTATGGGGTGGAGATGGAACGAAGGCAAAAGCTTCATTTACCGCATCGCGCTCAGCACAGCGCAGGGCCCAGGAAGGCAATTCAAGCCGGAGTCTAGGGGCACGGAGGCCTTGCGGGGGAGACAGCTGCAGAGTGCACTGAGCCTGGGTAGTCCCAGGAAGGGCTGGAGTGGGGCCGGGGAGGGCTGGGGGATGTGGGCTTGCATTGGGATCCCCTCTACCCCCGCCCACCTGGGTGGGGTAGAGAACTGCAAATCTCAAAAAAATTAATCAGAAAACACAGAAAAGCAACAAAGAAGCCCCCCCTCCCCAAAACAAAACGTTGCACCCATATACACCAAAGGTAACCAGGGCTGTTGTCCTTGCAGGAGTGGGCTTCCCGGTCCACAGAGGCGATACTGCTGGGCTGTCGCTCTGCCTCCAGTGCGGTCCTCCCTGTCACCTCCACTCCCGTGAGGGGTTACCGAGTGTAACTGATACAAGGCCCTCACCCAGAGGGTTCAAAACCTTTGCTTTGGAATCAGGAGGAGCATGCTGCAGAGGGGACACTTGGCAGGTAATGAGTCCCCCGCACTCCTCTGCGCAGGTCCTGAGAAGCTTGGCTTCTTTCCCTCCCCAGGTCCTCACCTGGTTCCCCGACCAGGCTGTGGCACTGCCCTGGGAGATCTGGTTTGTTGGTTCTCAGGAGCAACTTCCAACAATAGGCGGACAGTGGAGGATCTGGCAGCTGGGACGCTTGGAACTCCAGGAGAGCCGGGGAGAGGATGAGGATGAGGTGCACAGTATCAGGGCCTAAATCTTACCAAACCATGTCTAGTAAAATTTCCCCATGGTTCAGAAGCACGAAGAACTTTAGAGGAAGCAACTAAACCAGACACGGAGGCTCCTAAAGATGAAGGCAGTGAGATGGTGGGCCTGGGGCAAATAAGTCAGTGTCCAGTTAATTACAAAAGGTTGTGTTCTGCAAACTGCCTGTAAGCCCCTGGCTTGGAATGTCAGTCCTCAAACCGTTAACAGCATGGGGCAGGGTGGGTGGGCTCCCAGGGTAGACCACAAAGCCCTGTATCCCCCATCAAGTGGCTAACTAGAGCTCTGGTGTGCTGTGTCTGCAGAGGCTAGGCTGTGGTGATTCCGTTCCCCTTCTGCACGTGACTGTCATAAGGAAATTCTTAAGGACTAGTGCAGTAGGGAGGGGATGCCTGACAGTGGGACTTCTGCGTTGGCTCCTCCCAGTTCCCAGACCCATGGTGGATCTCCAAAGGGCAGAGCCTCCAGGAGGGGATGGTGGCTGTGGATAACGTTTGCCTGGCCGTCCTCTATTGGAAGGTGGTGAGGCTATGCCTACCTTGATGGGGAAACAGAAACTGATTCCATTTCAGTCTGTCAGGGGTGGGGATGAGTTCTTTTGGCCAGAGAAGGAGGGAAGATAAGCCACTAAGCCTGACAGCTTCCTGTGACAGAAATGTTCATTTAAATGTCACAAGACTCTTCAAGTCTTTTGCTTAAATAAGAAAATGAGCAATCACAAATTTTAGGACCTTCTTGCAAGTGGACAAAGAGTGAAATAAGATGATCCGCTTGTGCCCTGATTATGAAATTTCACAGGTGTTTATGCTTATCAGAAAACAAATCAATTTCAGTATTGTCATGACAACAGAACATTAAGTAAACAATGGTTCATAGTTACAGTATCTTTCATGGCTAACACACAGGTTCACAGGCCAGAGTAACAGTCTCTAAAGAACAGGTGTCTTGGAAGACTCCTTTGCTAGAAAAAAAATCTACAAGGGCAATATTTTTTTTAATGTTTTATTTATTTTATTTATTTTTGGCTGCGTTGGGTCTTTGTTGCTATGCACGGGCTTTCTCTAGTTGCAGCGAGTGGGGGCTACTTTTCGTTGCAGTATGTGGGCTTCTCATTGTGGTGTCTTCTCTTGTTGTGGAGCATGGGCTCTAGACACACAGGCTTCGGTAGTTGTGGCTCGCAGGCTCTAGAGCACAGGCTCAGTAGTTGTTGCACACAGGTTAAGTTGCTCCTCAGCATGTGGGATCTTCTCAGACCAGGGCTTGAACCCGCGTCCCCTGCACTGGCAGGCAGATTCTCAACCACTGTGCCACCAGGGAAGCCCCTACAAGGGCAATTTTATGAAATGCAATACTTTCTGTTTTAATGCACCTATAAGGGAGGAGACAGCATTTTCTCTTATTTTGTTGAGGTAATTTTCAGTAGTAGTTAGGAAGGCCTGCTGTTTTCCACACCAAGCACTAGATTTCCACTGAGAAAGGACTTGGCAGGCCTGAGAAGTGTAAATTTACAATATGTAAAACAAAGGACAGGGTGGGGTGGTGATTATTATCAAATGAATATGGCGGCAAAGGTCTCCACCTGGAGTATGTAGAATTTCAGACTCTATACCACTAATCTGATCATAGATTTAGTTTCTATGGAAAAAAACTTAACAATAGCAGGCACTTAAATATCCTACTGATTTTTGAGCTAATTATAGTAAGTCCCCTACATATGAACCTTCAAGTTTTGAACTTTCAAAGATGCGAATGTGCATTCACATGTCCAATCACGTTAGTTCACGTGTCTGTCGTACACTGTCACATGCTGCATCCTCTACAAGTGGTTGTGCTTTTGTGTACTTTACTGTATAGTACTGTATAGAACACAGTAGTATAGTATCTTTATTTCAAGCCCAGGATGTCCGGAAGTAAGTGTAAAAGCAGTGGTGATGTAGCTGGTACTACTGTACTTTTTAAGGTACTATACTGTAAGATTAAAAATGTTTTATTTTTTGTGTTTGTTTTTTATGTATCATTTGTGTGAAAAGTATTTAAATCTATTACAGTACAGTACGATATAGCCAATTGTGTTAGTTGGGTACCTCGGCTAACTTTGTTGGACTTACGAACAAACTGGACTTACGAACGTGCTCTCAGAACGGAACTCGTTCGTGTGTAGGGGACTTACTGTATAATAAAATATTTTTACTTATGTTTTCACATTCACATATGTAGTTTTTAATAGAGTTATTTGGGTATTTTTGACAAATAATAAACTGCACATAAAGTGTACAATTTCATAAATTTTGACATGTGAACATATCACTGCAATCAAGGTAGTGAACATATATACCATTCCCCAAAATGCTTTTTTGCAATCTCTCCCTCCCACTTCTCCATACCCTGCCACCATCCCTAAGAAACAATTGATTGGCTTCCTGTCGCTATAGAATAGTTTGCATTTTCTAGACTTTTATACAAATGGAATCAAATATGCACTCTTTTTTAGTTTGGCTTCTTTCACTCAGAATAATTATTCTGAGGTTTATTTATGTTGTGGGTACCAATAGTTCTTTCATTTTTTATTTCTGTATTGTATTTCATTGTATGGATAACTAAAATTTGTTTCTGTTGATGGGCATTTGGGTTGTTTCCAGTTTATGACTTTTACAAATAAAAGTGTTATGAACATTCATGTACAAGTCTTTGTATGGATATGTTTTCATTTCTCTTGGGTAAATACTTAGGAGTGGAATGACTGGGTCATACAGTAAATGTATAAAAATACCAAACTCTTTCCAAAAATGGTTGTACTTTATGTTCCTACCAGGAGTGTATGAGAGTTCCCTTTCCTCCATATCCTTGCAGACACCTGGTATGGTTAATAATTTCCCCCATTCTAATAGGTGTGTAGTTTTGTTTTGTTTTTAAAGATTTTTTTGATGTGGACCATCTTTTTTAAAGATTTTATTGAATTTGTTACAACATCGTTTCTGCTCTATGTTTTGGTTTGGGGTTTTTTTTGGCCACGAGGCATGAAGGATCTCAGCCACCTGACCAGGGATCGAACCCGCACCGCCCCACACTGGAAGGCAAAGTCCCAACCACTGGACCGCCAGGGAAGTCCCAGGTGTGCAGTTTTAATTGGTGTTTCCCTAATGACTAATGGTGCTATCTTACTGTAGTTTTTTTTTAAATGATATTTATTTATTTATTTATTTTTTGGCCACACTGCACAGTTTGTGGGATCTTAGTTCTCCAACCAGGGATTGAACCCATGCCCCCTGCAGTGGAAGCTTGAAGCCCTAACCACTGGGCAGCCAGGGAATTCCCTCTTTTACCCATTTTTAAATTGGGTTGTTTGTTTTCTTATTATTGCCTTTCAAGAGTTCTATATATAATCTAGATACAAGTTCTTAATCATATAATCATCTACAAATAGTTTCTTCTGGTCAAGGGCTCATATTTTCATTCTCTTAAGAGTGTCTTTCACTGTTAAGGAAACGTTCTTAAAGTCCAATATATCAATTTTTTCCTTTTATGTATTGTGCATTTAGTGTCAGCTTTAAGAAATGTTTGCTGAACTCAAGGTAAATATTTTCTCCTATGTTTTCCTCTAGAAGTTCTGAAGTTGAGAGACTGAATATACTAATGGACACTGGCCAGAACATATATAAAAACAGAACTCTGACTCACAATCTTGAGTTGTGACTCACAACTTGACACAACTCTGACTTCCCAACCAGCTTGGGAAGCCTAACCACAACGCCTGCAGCAGCTGGCCAAAAGTGGTCAGGACTTGCTCAACACCTGCTAGCGTCCTTAACTTCTGCCCCCACTCCAACTCAGGACCAACCGAAGAAAGCCAAATAGGGTCTCCAAACCAGTGACATGAGATGCCCCACTTCCAGTAAGCCCGCTTCCAGCTTCCCTAGATCAACAAACTCAGATCAGAGCATCCCTGAGCCTTCTCTCTCTCTTTTCACTATAAAGCTTCCACATTCCTCTGCCTGTGCTTGAGTTTCTGCCATCATAAGTGATGGTGGCCAATTCCCTTGATATAGTGAGCTCTGAGAAAATAGCCTCTGCTTGTTCTCATGTGGGCAGTCTTCATTTATTTCCACATGATTTTAGGTTTTACATTTAGGTCTATGACACATTTTAAGTATATTTTTGTAAGTGGGGTAAATATGAGTTGAGGTTCATTTCTTTTGTATGAAGATATCCAATGGTTCCAGTCCTATTTGCTGGGACAACTGGACTGCATTTAGGAAATGCTGAAACCCACCTCAACCTGACAGCCTGGTTGTTCCAAACAAATAGTCAATAATTTGTAAGTTCCAAACAAATTTATATATATATATATAAATAAATATATATATAAAAATACATATATATAACGTATACAATAAATTTCTATTACAAAAACATATAATATATTAAAGTATATGATATACATTTTTTTTCCACAAGATGGGAACTGCACGAACCAGAGGAAGCTAAAGAATCTGTTCCATTACAATAAGGATAAATTATCAACTCAATCAGATTTTCTGCTTCCAAAAATTGGGCTATAAAGTAATCTGAGGCCTTCCCTGGTGGCGCGGTGGTTAAGAATCCACCTGCCAATGCAGGGGACACAGGTTCGAGCCCTGGTCCGGGAAGATCCCACATGCTGCGGAACAACTAAGCCCGTGCACCACAACTACTGAGCCTGCGAGCCACAACAACTGAAGCCTGCGTGCCTACAGCCCGTGCTCTGCAACGAGAAGCCACCACAATAAGAAGCCTGCGCACCACAACAGAGAGTAGCCCCCACTCGCCACAACTAGAGAAAGCCCGTGCACAGCAATGAAGACCCAACAAAGCCAAAAATAAATAAATAAAATAAATAAATTTATTAAAAATAATAATAATCTGAGACTGCCCAGGTCTCAGTGAGAGAGGAAAGACAAAGCACCAAGAAAAACAATACACATCAGCACACCCTAGAGACACTCTGAAAGCTCTTCAATTGCCAAGGAGAACCTGGCAGAAACTGTTACCAAAATCACAGCATAAAAATCACCTCTTGACCGTTTCTCTGGTGGCAGTGGGCTTCCACCAGACTTAGCTCCTCAACCTGCCCTGCATACTTAATCCCTGCATGAATCTGGCCTCAAGCTCTGTGGGAATAAATGAAGTGAACAACTTCAGAAGAATGGCCTCAAACTGTCCATTTTCCCACCTTCCCTATCCTTGGCCTATTCTAATGGTGTATCTTCCTGTTTTTTAGAACATTTCAGGGTAAGAACAGGAAAAGTGCTGAGAAGATGAGTCTCAAGATTGATTTGGAGGGACTTCCCTGGTGGTGCAGTGGTTAGGAATCCGCCTGCCAATGCAAGGAACATGGGTTCAAGCCCTGGTCCAGGAAGATCCCACATGCCACGGAGCAACTAAGCCCATGTTCCACAACTACTGAGCCTGTGCTGTAGAGCCCGTGAGCCACAACTACTGAGCCCATGCCACAACTACTGAGCCTGCGTTCAAGAGCCCGTGAGCCACAACTACTGAAGACCGCGTGCCTAGAGCCCATGCTCTGCAACAAGAGAAGCCACCTCAATGAGAAGCCCACATACTGCAACAAAGAGTAGCCCCTGCTCGCTGCAACTAGAGAAAGCCTGCACGCAGCAACAAACACTCCATGTGGCCAAAAATAAAAATACATAAATTTATTTTTAAAAAATTGATTTGGAAATGAACTTTGTATGTTTTAAATGCAGGAAAAGTCACCCCTGGGAATGAGCAAAGGAGTGGAATGAACCCTAAACTGCAGAAGAAACAGCATGAAAGCATCGTGCATGCAATATGTGCTCTGCTGAATTCCGGAGGGGGAGTGGTCAAGGCTGAGACTGAGAACAAAGACTATAATTATGATAGTCATGGAGTAGGATTGTATCTGCCTTCAACTTTCAAAGGCTATTTAGATGAGATGCAGCAGGGATATCTCTTTTTGATCTTTGTGAAATCATGGATGCCAAAGGCCTCTGGTATATGATTTGCTTACCTGTGCTCCTCTTTGTGCCACAGACATAGAACATGTACTAATGTCATGAATTCTCAGGAAGCACTGGCATTCCCCAAAGGCAGGATTCAGACTCTTACAAATATTAATGATTCCAATTCATTAAGTCCACAGAAATTTCAGGTTCGTGTACAAAATGAAGGTAACATAAAGGCTTCAGCTTCTGCTTTATTTGATAGCACTCACCACCTTCAGTACCAGGAAAAGTTCAACTTTACTAAGTCCACACGCGTTGAATTTAAGATGTTCTCAACAGAGATGACACAATGCTTTACCCAAGTGTGTTTCTGCATTTGCAAACACTGAGGTAGGGTAAGTATTTTTTGGCCTGCGTGATGAGACCCATCAAGTCACTGGATGTGAAAAAGAGAAAACACATCTTGCCACCTTGAGGGCTTCTACTGATCGCTATATTAGGAAGTTACCAGTCCATCATTTCTGTACACAGAGGCGTGAGATAAAATATGCCACAAAATTCGTTGCAGTACACAAGCAGGGGGCCCTCCATGGATATGTCTGTGCAGTCAGCATGGAACGATTCTGCTGTGCAGTGTTTGCCAAAGTGCATAATTCCTGGTGGGTGAAGGACAATCGTGTGAGAGAGCTGGCCACAAGGAATGGGAATAGAATCATCAATGATTTTAATGTTTGCTGAGATGGGAGGAGGTGAGGAAGGAGGAAAGGGAGATATTATTTTAGAATCTGGGAAAAGAGAGGTACCCTCAGAGTTGCAGATGCCTGACATTAATTCCTATAGATACAGTTGGTGGGTCATTGCCCCTCTTTCCCTCTGCCCATCTTGAATATCCTGCATTCAACAAATAGATGCTCTGGCCTAGTAGACCCACTAGAGGTTGGTGCAGAAGGCTGTTTGACCTAGCAATTTCTGTTTCCACATCCTTTCTTGTGTTCATATTCAAGTCTCTTCTTTCCCTTTCTAATTATGAACTCACATTTACTTATACAGGAAATTCCTTTTTCACATGTACCTATGTGTCTTCTTTAATTTACTGTCACTTTTCCTTGCCTCTGCATTCTTGTAATGGTTCCCTCATCAAATATTCTCCCTTTCTCATAGCCTCACTTCCATTTTTGAACAAAAACACAATCAAACCTCTCTTCTCTCACTTTTCCTTTCAAAAGCCAACATGTGATGCTAACCATGACTGATAGGCTGAAGAGTAGTGTTGGTGATATGCATGCACCTTGGAAAAGGAAAGCCTGAGATAATATCAGACAAAAGAAAATCAATCGTAACTTCAAGAAGAGTCCAGAAAAACAAAGTCCCTTTCAGGATCTTCTCAGAAATCTATATTCATTGAGCTTCACATCTTCTAGTCATATTTTTTTAAAAATATAAGCACTATATATATAGTGCTTATATTTATAATATATATATACATATCCATATATATATATTTAGAGATATGCTCAGGAGTGCTCATAGACTCACTATCTGCAATGGCCCCAAACAGGAAAACAACCAAATTATTTATTGACACAACAATGGATAAATGTATTATAGTATATTTGCATAATGGAGTATTATTCAGCAGTGAAAATGAAATAGGGATAGAGTAGGATAATTAAATAGTTTAGAAATCCCACCAGAGGATTAAAGACAAAGAGGGAATTTTAAGGGAGTTTGGGAGACTGCTGTAAGCTAATGAGCACTCAAGAAAAGAATCCAGTAACTTAGCAACAATCTACACTACCTTGAAGGAAGACCAGGTGCATCCAAGCACCAGGCACACTCAAGCTACAAGTTCTTACAGTTAAAACACAAGACAATAGACATGGGGTTTGAATCTTGTTACATGAAGTCACGGAGTTAATGATCCTTGACGAGTAGCATTTCTGCATGTAGCCAAGAGAGGAATAGGTGAAAGGAGAAAGAAACTAGGTGAAGGGGGACATTATACTGAAACCTGAATGAATTACCACATTTTAGTATATGTTACCACACTTTTGCTAATATACATATGATTTGAATAGCGCCATGACAGTCCCGGTTAGATCATATAGGGTTCAAGGAGGATCTAATGATGTAAGCCTGTAACAGGGGCGGGGCAGGCATGAAGTTGCTAGTGTGTGACCCTTAGCATGGTGGTTAGAGGTCCCACACATGTAACAGTCAGTCACACAGGTCCTGGAGGCAGAGTATGGTAAGAGGCAGATCGTGGCCTTCTCCCCAGGGCCCTCCAGGCCCTCCAGCCTCAGGACTGGCAGGTGAGCTGGGGGTCCTGGGGACAGGCTGAGGGCTGTGTCCTGCAGAGCTCCAGAGCCCTCTCCATGGCCACCCACTGGTCGAGCCTGGGCACTGGTGGAAAGACCCAGACCAAGTGCTGGACGAACGTTCCCATGCAGGGTAACTGGCCCGCCCAGGGACTCCCTCTTAGCCAGGGCCTGGGCCTCAGAGGGTGAAAGCTGAGCCTTAGGACCTTGCCCTTTCTTGTCAGAACAGAGAATAACATTTGTTTTGGTGGAGGTTGACAGGAACATTGTGACCTGCCCGTGACCTGACCTCAAGAACAAGGGATCTGGTGCTTCCCTGGTGGCGCAGTGGTTAAGAATCCACCTGCCAATGCAGGGGACACGGGGTTCGAGCCCTGGTCTGGGAAGATCCCACATGCTGTGGAACAACTAAGCCTGTGCGCCACAACTACTGAGCCTGTGCTCTAGAGCCCACGTGCCACAACTACTGAAGCCCATGCACCTAGAGCCCGTGCTCCGCAATGAGAAGCCACCGCGATGAGAAGCCCGTGCAACAAAACGATGAGTAGGCTCCCCTCGCCACAACTAGAGAAAGTCCGCGTGCAGCAACGAAGACCCAACACAGCCAAAAATAACATAAATAAAAACAAATTTTAAAAGAACAAAGGATCTGACACCAAGAAGTTTGCAACAACTAACCACACCCCTCTCTCACCTTTCCTATAAAAGGGCTTTGCTGAAAGCTTTCGGGGAGTTCAGGGTTTTAAAGGCATGAGCCACCAGTCTCCTTGCATGGCCCTGCAATAAACCTTTCTCTGCTCCAAACTCCTACATTTTGGGATTGTTTGGCCTCACTGTGCGTCGGGCACATATGAAGAAGGTGGTCTTCTCCCCTCCCCACTCTTTCTTTGATTACAAAAATGCAGCCCCTTTTGTTCTCAGGGTTGCGCTCCCTTGCCTGCCCGCTTGTATCTCCCACAAGTGTCCTATGCTAATAAACTCAGCTTACCACTCTGCCTCATGCTGAATTCTTTCTGCAAGGAGAAAAAAGAACCTGAGCTTCAGTTTAAGTCCTGACACCAAGTGAGCGGTTTTAATTAAAAGACAGTGGGTCTGAATCCCCTCCTAAAACAGGGATCCTGGGTTCAAGTTCCAGTCCCATGCGAGAAGGACTGTGGCTTCAGACAGAGCCTGCTCAGGGCACTCATAACTCTGACAAAAACTCTAACAAATCTGAACCAGTAAATAAAATATACAATGTTAGAAACTAAATGATTTGATAATAGGAGTGATTTTAAGGCAGTTTGTAATACACTCCTTGGGTCTTTTGTGAGAAAAAACCGAGAAGATTCTTAATTTATTTAAAAGAAAATAGTCAATGTCGAAATTTAAGAGGCGATTACAGGATTTTTAAACTGTGGTTGTGGCTTTAAATACATATTATACAATGTATTTGACTAAGTCTTGTCTCGTAAAAATCTTGTTTTAAAGAATAAATTAGCAGCTCCCCAAATTCAGATAATATAAAGATTTTAAAAATCTTAATTAAACTTAAAAATTCACTCTCAGAGTTTTCAACGATCCTCTCCAAAACGTGCTCCTGCTGCCTACTGAACTTTTGTTTCAGGGAATACCAAGGCAGACCACCACGGGACCCTCCTCCAACTCGTGGGCCCTCGAGCTCCTCAACGGGGCAGAAGGAGCAAGGCCCAGGTGGCGGCCCCACGGAGGCCAGACCCAGGGGTGGGTCTCAAGGTCGCCACCCAAGCCCGGCTTTCTGAAAGGGGACAAGGGTCTGGACACTGACGACCAGCGGGCGCAGGGGTCCCACAAGTGTCTGCTCGACAGCGCTGCACAGCGGTCACGGGGTCCTGGTATTTCAACCCGCAAGTCGACTTCGAGCTTTGCTTTGGAACGACCCTCCAGGACAAATGAACATGAACTTAAAGGAAAAGCTGGCCGCACCCCCATGCCGCGTTTTTAAAGCTGTTCATCTTGCGCTGACTTGAGCCCGTAATCCCTGGGAGGTCCCGTCCTTCCAACAGTCACTCGGGACGGTGCCGCAAGCGGTTTACAACCCAAGTCCACAAATTCAATCCGCAAGTCTAGGCGTTTGCTCAGCGGCACGGGCACTCGCACCAGCACGGGGCTGCACTCGGAAGACGAGACACCGCGCGGGCTCTGAACGCCGTCCGCACCTCGGCCACCCGAAGCCGGAGACCGGGAGTCCCGGCAGAGACCCGACCAGCCACCCGCGAGGAGGCCAGACCAGCCACGGCCCCGGCCGAACGCCGCCCTTTCCCCACCCCGCGGAGCCCAGCCTCCCGAGGGTCCCCCTGCAGGTGCCCCGTCCCTGCAGGCGCCCCCCACTCGCCAGGGCCCCCATTTTTCCCCCAGCTCACCATGCAAGCTCTCCTCCTGCAGCCCGGGGTTCTCGCTCTGTGAATGCGGTGAGGAGAAGGAGCTTCCGGGGGGCGGGGGTCAACGTCGAGGTCGGCGTTAACGTGAGGTTGGGGTCGGCGTCCGGGTCGACGTCTGGCTCAAAGTCCGGGTCGACGTCGGGGTCAAAGTCCGCGTCGGCGGGCGGGAGCTGGGGCTGGAGCTGGGGCTGGAGCTGGTGCGGGAGAGGGAGCGGGAACCCCGGGCCCAGCTGCTTGAGCGCTTCCCCCACTGACTTCCAATGTATTTTCTATACCCCTTACTCTCCTCAGGTACTCCAGTTATGTGTGTATAAGGCCACTTGACTTTGTTCTACACCTCACTGATGTTCTGTGCTTAAAATATGTTTTCTGTGCTGTTTCTGTTGCTACGTCTTCAAGTTACTAATGTTTTCTTCTGCATGCATTGTCTAATGTGTCGTTAATCACATTCACTATATTTTTCACCTCAGATAGTTTCATCTTCTAGTCTTTCTCTAGAAGCTTGATTTGGATTCTCTTTTAATATTTTCCGTGTTTCTATTTAACATGTTTAATTTTTCTTCTAGTTTCTTGAACATATGGAATACAGTTAAAACGTATATTTTAATGTTGTAGTCTCTTAATTATATATCTATGTTAATTCTGAGTCAATTTCAAATGGTTGGGTTTCCCTGGTGGCACAGTGGTTAAGAATCCGCCTGCCAATGCAGGGGAC
The DNA here is from genome assembly GCF_011762595.2 of Tursiops truncatus. Lineage (NCBI taxonomy): Eukaryota > Metazoa > Chordata > Mammalia > Artiodactyla > Delphinidae > Tursiops > Tursiops truncatus. The sequence continues at coordinate 20,614,634 of NC_047053.1, forward strand.
ACAGGTTCGAGCCCTGGTCTAGGAACATCCCACATGCTGCAGAGCAACTAAGCCTGAGCGCCACAGCTACAGAGCCTGCGCTCTAGAGCCCGCCGGCGAGCCACAGCTACTGAAGCTCTGGCACCTAGAGCCCATGCTCCATAACAAGAGAAGCCACCGCAATGAGAAGCCCGCTGACCACAACGAAGAGTAGCCCCCTGCTCACCGCAACTAGAGAAAGCCTGGGCACAGCAAAGAATACCCAACGCAGCCAAAAATAAATAAATTAATAAATTTTTAAAAGTTATTTAAAAAATTTCAAGTGGTTATTTTCCTCTTAATAGTTGGTATTTTCCAGCTCCTTTGCAGACATGGTAATTAAAATTTTTTTTAACTTTTAATTAAAAAAATTTAAAAATCGTTTTAATTTTTTAAATTAAAAAAATTAAAACTTTTTAATTTTTAAAAATTAAAAAAAATTAATTTATTTATTAAAAACATTTTTTTGGCCATGCACATGCCACATGGCCTGAAGGATCTTAGTTCCCTGACCAGGGATGGAATCCATGCCCCCTGCAGTGGAAGTGTGGAGTCTTAACCACTGGACTGCCAGGGAAGTCCCACATGGTAATTTTTTGTTGGATGCTAGACATTGTGAGTTTTACCACTTTGGGTGCTGAATGTTTTTGTATTCTTATAAGTACTCATGAGCTTTGTTCTGAGACATGGTTAAGTTAATTGGAAATAGTTTGATCCTTTTGGATCTTGTTTTTAAGCTTTGTACACAGGACCAGAGCAGCATTTAGTCTAGGGTTCACTTTTTGCACCTACTGAGGCAAAACTCGTCTGAGTACTCTACCTAAAGCCCTGTGAATTTTGATGTCTTTCACTCTGGTTGGTAGGAGCAGATACTATTTCTGGCCCTATGTGAGCTCTAAGGCTTGTTCCCTCTAATACTTTGGGGTGAATATTTCTCCATTCTCAAGTGTTTCCTCACAGGCATAAGCTGATAAGTATTCAGCTGAGTACTCAAAAAGAATGCTTTGCAGATTTTAGAATTTTCTGTCTATGAAACTCTGTCCTCTTTGGTATTCTGCCTTACAATCTCTAGTTTTCTTGCCCTCCCTAGGGTCCCAACTCTGTATTCACCTCATGGAGACTGCCAAACTGTATCTGAGTTTTCACTCTCTGAACTATAGCCTAGAAACTTTCTGCAGGCAGTAAGCTGGGGCAGTGACCTCCACCTCATTAGTTTCCCATATATCAGGGATCACAGTCCTAATTTCCAGTGTCTTGAGACCTGTTGTTTCATATATTTTGTCTGATTTTGCAGTTGTTTCAGAAGGGAGAGTAGAAAGTGGTCACTGTTACTCCATCGTGACCAGAAGCATCTAAGAAGACAATGAAGCAAGAAATTCTTTCTTAGGGAAAGAAATTTTAGCTTAAAAATAATAAACCTAGCCAAAATATTATTCTAGTACAAAGGCAGCTCATGGATTTTTTTGAACATGAAAGAATTCTATAAATACAAGACCCCTGATTCATTCTTGAAGAAAAATTATTCAGCGAGGAAATCCAGCTAAGCAGGCAATATGTGAAAATAAAGGATAATGGTAACTGGACTTTAAATCCATTAACATGTATATAATTAAGATATATAGGAATTATGACTATATAGGAATTATGGAAAAGAATGTTATAAACCTTGACAAAGTAAAAATATTTTTATATCAGATAGATTTTTTGTTTCAAGCAACAAAAGCAGGCTCTGGATAATTTAAACAAACAACAATAAAAACTTTTACTGGAATCATGAGGGAGGACCACTCACAGAATCAGAAGACATGCTGACTATATAGGCCTTAGAGAAGATAGGTACCTGAGAGGTTCCAAGGATATAGATCACAGGTGTCAATTGGCTCCAATCATTTTCTTTACTTGGTTTATAAAGGTCAAATTATAGTCAGAGACTCGTATTTGTCTAGCTTGGATACCGTACTCAACTCTTAACTAGCATAGGGAAAACATCTTGGTTGAAAATCTCCGAAAGACTTGATGTAAAGTGGTTAGTTTGGTTAGTTCCCCAAAAGAATATCAGTTACTAAAGTAGGGTGGGAGGATGTTTGTTAGATCAAAACAACAGATACCCATTACAGTAATTAACAAAAGTAAGGGGATGGTAGGGGTAGTGAGGAAGTTTGACTGCTAATGTCATTTTTCATGGCAAGAAGTTGCTGGATGCTAATACATATTTCAAAATAACTTTAAAATGATTCCAAACATTTTAAACACTTCTGCAATTTAGTTATTTTAATATTGGATAACTCTTTCAGTAATTAAAAGTTCTTGGGCTAAAAAAAATTATATTCAGTAATTGTGTCTTCAATTTTATTAGTTGCTTTTTCTTCAGTTAAGTTCAAGCTAATTAAATGTAAAAATAATTTCAAAATAGTATGTGTAATATAGTTCCATTTAACATAACTAATTCTGTCTAGCTGTTTTTATACTTTATCAGATGTATTTAAAAAACAGCTCTGTGGAATTTAATATTGAATGTTTTTGGTTGCTTGGATTATGCGTGATTTGTTGCTTCCTTTTATCTTTCAGTATTACTGGAATTAATTCTATTGAGTTTGTACCTTTGTGTAAAGACCTTGAAGGTCACATGTTGGAATCTCTCTCTCAAAAGAAAATTCATAGAAATAGTGAAAAAGATATTTTAAAACATTACTATATACATAGTCACGCTCAAAAACAAGAAAAGCACCTCTTCATGGACCAAAAACTATGAGGCATTTGTACAAGTAGGAAAAAGTGAGGTAAACCATAGTAAAAAACAGAGGCTGCCACCACCTCAGGGCCAGGACAACCACTGTTGCAAAGCCAAGATTGAATCCCCCCCAGCCAGAAACTGTTACCCTGAGGCTGAGGCCAAATCCAATTTTCACCCACTTGGCCAGACCAAGGCCTAGAACTAAAATCCCATACTTCAGGGTTTCTCAGTGATGGCACTATTGGCAGTTTGGGCTGGATAATTCTTTGCTGTGAGGGGCTTTCCTGGGGATCATAAGATGTTTAGCAGCAAATCCTTCCGTCCCCAGTTGTGACAAGTAAAAATATCTCCAAATATTGCTAAATGTCCCCAGGGTGTGTGTGCAAAATCACCACCATCATACCTCCTTAGACTAAAAGAGTTTCCAGAATAGTGGGCAGGATATATAAGTCAAACATGTAACACACTATAGTAAAGATTCAGAACAGTAAAGATTTTTTTTAATCCTAAAGAGAAAAAAGTTTAGATAGTCTACAAAAAGAAGAATAAATTTGACAATAACTATTTCATGAGCAAGATTAGATGCAAAAAGAATATGGGCTGTATGATCAAAGTACTGTGGAAAAACAACTTTGAACTTAGACTTCTCTCCCTGATCAAACTATCATTAAGGTTGAGGGCAAAATAAATAAATTTTCAGACTTGCAACGACTAGGGATTAAAAAAAAATCAATCATAGCCCATCCCCTAAAGAATCACTGAATAATGTCCTTCTATGAGAGAAAAATGACCTAAGAAGAAAGCAGCTGTTTCAAGAAAGAAGGGTAAACAAATGCATCAGTAAAATATAAGGTTAATCTGTATGTATTATTTTCTAATTGTCAGATAATTCAGTAGCCTTCATATATGCAAACTACATCTCTTAGAAGGTATAGGAAAGGAAAAAAAGTCCTATTGTAATTCCAACAAAAAAGATAAAGTAAGAAAATCTGTGACAGGAAATGTCAAGCCTATATGAATAAAACTATAAGACAAAACTGAAGGAACTTCCCTGGTGGTGCAGTGATTAAGAATCCACCTGTCAATTCAGGGGACACAGGTTCGATCCCTGGTCCAGGAAGATCCCACATGCCGTGGAGCAACTAAGCCTGTGAGCCACAACTACTGAGTCCGTGTGCCACAACTACTGAAGCCTGCACGCCCTAGAGCTTGTGCACCGCAACTGCTGAGTCCATACGCTGCAACTACTGAAACCTGCGTGCTCTAGAGCCTGTGTGCTGCAACTACTGAGCCCATGTGCTGCAACTACTGAAGCCCACGCACCTAGAGCCTGTGCTCCGAAACAAGAGAAGCCACCGCAATGAGAAGCCTATGCACCACAACAAAGAGTAGCCCCCACTTGCCACAACTAGAGAAAGCCCCTGCGCAGCAACGAAGACCCAGTGCGCCAAAAAAACAAAAAACAAAAAAACTGAAGAAGCCAAAAGAGAACTTGTACAGATAAAGAGTAGACTGTTTGTTTTAAATTAAATTATTTTATTTTATTTATTTTTGGCTGTGTTGGGTCTTTGTTGCTGTGCGCAGGCTTCTCTCGTTGCAGCGAGTGGGGGCTACTCTTCATTGTGGTGCGCAGGCTTCTCATTGCGGTGGCTTCTCTTGTTGCAGAACACAGGCTCTAGGCACGCAGGCTTCAGTTGTTGTGGCTCATGGGCTTTAGAGCACAGGCTCAGTAGTTGTGGTGCCCGGGCTTAGTTGCTCAGTGGCATGTGGGATCTTCCCAGACTAGGGCTTGAACATGTGTCCCCTGCATTGGCATGTGGATTCTTAACCACTGCACCACCAGGGAAGCCCAAGAGTAGAGTGTTTTGGATAAGAAAACTCAAAATCATAAATGTATCCATTTTCACTAAGTTAATCTATAAATTCAATGTCATCCCAATAAAAATACTGACACAACTTTTTCCAAAGCATCAAAGTTTTTTAAACTTCATTGAAAAATCAAAAACAAGATTATCTAGGAAAAATCTAAAAAGGAAAAAGCTGAGGGTAATTAGCATGGCCAAGTATTAAAACATATTGTAAAGCTACAATAATTAAAACAACATGGTTCTGCTGTGTGGCAGGTCAATGGGTTGGACTAGAATGTCCAAAAATAAATTCAAATATGCCTGGGAATATTACATATATTAAAGGTGGCATTCATATTACTTGGAAAAAAGATGGATTATTCAATAAATGATGTTGAATGACTTGAGTACCTATCTGAAAAAAATTAAGCTTGGACCATACATCACAGTTGACACCAAAATAAATTCCAAATGGATGCAATACTTAAATGTAAAACTATTGAATCATGGAAGTACATGGAGAAAAAGTAGGACATTTATTTTTTTATAATCCCAGCATACGGAAGGCCTAAATATGGCCCTCAATCAGAAACCAGGAAAGAAAATAATGATTTTTTTAAAAACAGAAGTATCTTTATAGCAAAAACACTATAAAAGGATCAAGAAATGAACAACACACTTTGAATATATTTGCAACAAAAATCGAAGAGAATAGTTAACTCCTTTTTATTTATTTTTGGCTGCATTGGGTCTTTGTTGCTGCATGTGGGCTTTCTCTAGTTGTGGCGAGCTGGGGCTACTCTTCGTTGTGGTGCGCGGGCTTCTCATTGAGGTGGCTTCTCATTGTGAAGCACGGGCTCTAGGCGCATGGGCTTCAGTAGTTGTGGCACATGGGCTCAGCAGTTGTGGCTCACAGGCTCTAGAGTGCAAGCTCAGCAGTTGTAGCGCACAGGCTTAGTTGCTCTGCGGCATGTGGGATCTTCCCGGACCAGGGCTCGAACCTGTGTCCCCTGCATTGGCAGGCAGATTTTTAACCACTGTGCCACCAGGGAAGTCCCAAAGACAATAGTTAACTCCTAATTGTAAAAAAAAGTTTCTACAAATCTAAGAGAAAAAAAAATAACATCCCCAAAGAAAAATGGCCAAAGATGTGAACAGGCAGAAGAACACAGAAAAGGAATCTAACATAGTTCCTAAATTTATGGAAACTTTGGTTATGATATAGAATCATCAGTTAAAAACTACAACAAGATATCACTCTTTTTCACTTATTAGATTGACAGAATCATTAAGTTCAAACTTAATTGTTTTACCATTTGGTAGGGAAAAAGCACTTTTGTATATTGTCATAAAGTAGTACAATTTCTATCAACAACAATCTGGCAGTAGCTATCGAAATTTTAAATGCGCATATCCCTTTACCTAGCAATTCCTCTTTTAGGAATTTATTCTACATATATGGTTAAACATGTTTGAAATGACTTCTGTGCAGGTAACTGAATTTCACTTTATATCTAATAGCAGAAGACTACAAAATAGTAAATATCCACCCAAAAGGGTTGAATAACTTAATGACATATCAACATATTGTAATACTATGAAGCCATAAAAGAATAGAGCTCTCTATGCATATTGATGTGGGACCATCTTTATTTATTTAATTTTTTAACATCTTTATTGGAGTATAATTGCTTTACAATGGTGTGTTAGTTTCTGCTTTATAACAAAGTGAATCAGTTATACATATACATATGTTCCCATATCTCCTCACTCTTGCGTCTCCCTCCCTCCCACCCATCTAGGTGGTCACAAAGCACGGAGCTGATCTCCCTGTGCTATGCGGCTGCTTCCCACTAGCTATCTATTTTACGTTTAGTAGTGTATATATGTCCATGCCACTCTCTCACTTTGTCACAGCTTACCCTTCCCCCTCCCCATATCCTCAAGTCCATGCTCTAGTAGGTCTGTGTCTTTATTCCTGTCTTGCCCTTAGGTTCTTCATGACCTTTTTTTTTTTTCTTAGATTCCATATATATGTGTTAGCATATGGTATTTGTTCTTCTCTTTCTGACTTACCTCACTCTGTATGACAGACTCTAGGCCCATCCACCTCACTACAAATAACTCAATTTCGGTTTTTTTTATGGCTGAGTAATATTCCATTGTATATATGTGCCACATCTTCTTTATCCATTCATCTGTTGATGGACACTTAGGTTGCTTCCGTGTCCTGGCTATTGTAAATAGAGATGCAATGAACATTGGTGTGCATGTGTCTTTTTGAATTATGGTTTTCTCAGGGTATATGCCCAGTAGTGGGATTGCTGGGTCATATGGTAGCTCTATTTTTAGTTTTTTAAGGAACCTCCATACTGTTCTCCATAGTGGCTGTATCAATTTACATTTCCACCAACAGTGCAGGATGGTTCCCTTTTCTCCACATCCTCTCCAGCATTTATTGTTTGTAGATTTTTTGATAATAGCCATTCTGACCGGTGTGAGATGATACCTCATTGTAGTTTTGATTTGCATTTCTCTAATGATTAATGATGTCGATCATTCTTTCATGTGTTTGTTGCCAATCTGTATATCTTCTTTGGAGAAATGTCTGTTTAGATCTTCTGCCTCTTTTTGGATTGGCTTGTTTGTTTTTTTGTTATTGAGCTGCATGAGCTGCTTGTAAATTTTGGAGATTAATCCTTTGTCAGTTGCTTCATTTGCAAATATTTTCTCCCATTCTGAGGGTTGTCTTTTTGTCTTATGATTTCCTTTGCTGTGCAAAAGCTTTTAAGTTTCATTAGGTCCCATTTGTTTATTTTTGTTTTTATTTCCATTTCTCTAGGAGGTAAGTCAAAAAGGATCTTGCTGTGATTTATGTCATAGAGTGTTCTGCCTATGTTTTCCTCTAAGAGTTTGATAGTGACTGGCCTTACATTTAGGTCTTTAATCCATTTTGAGTTTATTTTTGTGTATGGTGTTAGGGAGTGTTCTAATTTCATACTTTGACATGTACCTGTCCAGTTTTCCCAGCATCACTTATTGAAGAGGCTGTCTTTTCTCCACTGTATATTCTTGCCTCCTTTATCAAAGATAAGGTGACCATATGTGCATGGGTTTATCTCTGGGCTTTGTATCCTGTTCCATTGATCTATATTTCTGTTTTTGTGCCAGTACCATACTGTCTTGATTACTGTAGCTTTGTAGTATAGGATGTGGGACCATCTTTAAGGTATATTGTATGGCGAACAAAGCAACATGCAGAAAAAAGTCTATCTTTTGCTTGTAGAATTGATATAAGGATGTGCTTGCAAATGCATTAAATATCTTTGGAAGTATCCTTAAAAAAATTGCAGTAGCATTTGGCTCCAGGGAAGGGCAAATGAGTGTCAGGGGAACACAGATGTGAAAAAGACAGCTTTTGCTTTTTATGACTTTTGCATTTTGTGTAATGTAATAATTTGGGGCATTTACTGATATGATTTTGTCATGTATGTATGTCTTTACGTGTTGATGTAACAGTTTTATGAATTACTTTCTTAGTTTTCTATCATCCTGTATCCTGGGATAAGTCCCTCATGATCAAAATGAATAATGATGCATGAGGAATGGGGAGGAGTAAAATTTGAAAATCACAGAAAGTAAAAACATATATATATATATATATATATATATATATATATATACACAATGACTCTTTGCCATCTAGGATTTATGTGTTAAGATTTTTTCATATTTGCTTTAAGCTTTTGTTTAAATAAAAGAAATAACATACCTTAGCAAAATCTGAACTCCTCTTTCTTCTCTTCCCCACCCAATTTCTCTCCCTTCTCTCCAGCAGCAAAAACCATCATGACTTCGGTGGGTATCCTTTCAGGCTACCTGTTAATAGTTTACACACACACACACACACACACACACACACACACACACACACACACACACGGTGGCATCATCATCAGGAGTGGCATAGGATGAAGTAAAGTTGGAGGGCAAGGCATTGGGGTGACTATGGCTTTTAGTTTCTATGGCAACAACAGTAATTACAAAGACTGTAGAGTAAATTGCCTTTTTCTGATAGCTCTAGGAAGGATAGACAATGAAAAATTGAGATTGAGAGCAAAACTATCCCACTGAGGAGATCCACGGAAAACAAAAAAGCCTTGGAGCGGTCACTCATCCCATATAATTTTCAGGGTAGATATGGCTGAGCACCATGCCAAGGGCCTGACCGGTAGGGTTGTTGAGTTAAATGCTGATTAACTCTACAATCGCACCAAATCTCTTCCACTAAGGCAAGGGCACTGGTGTGGAAGGACATCTTGGTTGCTTCCAAGATTTGGCAGTTATGAATAAAGCTTCCATATAAACATCTGTGTGTAGGTCTTTCTGTGGTCATAAGTTTTGAACCTCTTTGGGTAAAAACCAAGAAGTGAATTACAGCACTGTTCACTGCCCACTACAAAGAGGGAAGCTCCATGTTTGGTTGGTTTCTCTGAATTTCAGACATGCAGCTCTAATCTACTTTCTGGCAACCAGTAAGGCTGCCAGAGGACAGTACTCTGTAGCAGGTCCAAAGTGAGAATGCCCAGCCATTTTAACATGACGACCCAGCAGACCCAATGGGAATGGAAGGTTCTGTAGAAGACAGAGTTCTGAAGAAAGCCTCTAACAAGCCCCAATAACAAGATGTGTTGTGAACATCTTCCATTTGTCCCTCTGGGATCCATTCTCCATCCTGTTCTGGACCCTGGGAGGCTGACTGGATGACATTAATAGGCTCCCTTGCCAGCTAAATTCTGGTTGATTTAACCCATAGGGACAATGACTGAAAATTAGCAGGAGGGAGGAGAGTAAAGCGAGGCTTTTAAAAAAGGACAGCCCATTTTACAACCATATTATCACTTTTCGTGCTTTGCCATTCTTTGTACTCCTTTGTTCACAGATTCCAGTTTACATCTGCCACGGGATTCCCAGCACCTAGAACAGCTAGTTTCACACACAGGCAGACTTTCTTCTTAGTCAGGGGGCCTTCCAATCAGTTATCCTTCAGAATATACAGCTGTGTTTCCATACTGGAAACACATGCTGGAGAGAGCATAAGATTCTGTACAATAGTTGTCTCAGCCATGCTTGGAGTGATCTCAAACGTGACCTTCCTTCCCAAGTTCGAAAACCAGACGACACTGTCCAACCTGATGTGCTCATCCAGCCCCTCAGCTGCCTTGTTGCTCTGGACTACACCCTTTGCTTCCTCATTTCTTTAAGGAGCTTCATCTGCTGTGCTTATTAAAACACAAACCCCTTGCAGGGAGTGATCCTTTTTAAAAAAGAACTGGCATAGCTCTGCCACATGGGTCTCCTCATGTTCCAAATACAATTCGCTCTAATCTCTAAAGTGCCATCCACACCCTGAGTCCAGGAAACCCCCAGAAAGTCAGGAGGGATGTTAGGTGGAGAATTTCCTCTGACGTCCTGCACTGCTCTTTGCAGGTACTTGGCTTTTGGATCTCATTGCAAACCACTCTGGTGTATTCTCTTCCTGAATGCTAGGTTAAGAAGTGGGGAGGCCCCTGTAATCCAAGTGGTGCAAATTTACAGAAAGTAGTCCAAGAAAACCAAAAAAATATTCCTGGGCAATTCTTTGTCCTTTTAGTGATTGTTTTCCTCATAGTAGTCTCTGTTGTCAGTGTGGAAATTCTTAGCTTCATCAACCATGATATGTTGCATCTTTTCAAACTTAACTTTTTCATGAAGCTTTTCTGAGCTATTGCCTGGTAGATGTTTACTTGCTATTACAAATGTAAGACACAGCTCCTTTCGCCATCTTTCCATGCTGCCATAATGGTGCACATAAATGTCCTGGCTGATGCTCTCAACAGTATCAACAATGCCGAAAAGAGAGGCAGATGCCAGGTTCTTATTAGGCTGTGCTCCAAAGTCATCGTCAGGTTTCTAACTGTGACAATGAAGCGTGGTTACTTTGGCGAATCTGAAATCACCGATGATCACAGGGATGGGAAGATTGCTGTGAACCTCACAGGCAGGCTAAATAAGTGTGGTGTGATCAGCCCCAGATTTGATGTGCGACTCAAAGATCTAGAAAAATGGCAGTATAAGCTGCTCCTGTCCTGTCAGTTTGGTTTCATTGTACTGACAACCTCAGCTGGCATGACGGACCATAAGAAGCAAGACGAAAACACACAGGAGGGAAAATCCTTTGATTCTTTTTCTAGGGATGTAATGCATATGTGCAAATAAAATGCCTCAGAGGAAAAAAAATGTAAGACACAAATGTATGTTTTCCTAATGAAATAATGAAAGCAGATTATCTTTTTAAATTCTTTTAAAATTGAAGTATAGTTTATTTACAATATTTTATTAGTTTCATGTGTTCAATATAGAAATTTAATTTTTATAGATTATACTCCATTTAAATATATTACAAAATAATGCCTATATTTCTCTGTGCTGTACAATATATCCTTGTTGCTTATTTATTTCATACATAGTAGTTTGGACATCTTAATCCCATACCCCTATCTTGCCCCTCCACCCTCCCTCTCCCCACTAGTAACCACTAGTTTGTTCTCTATACAGTAAGTGCCCTGCATACGAACCTTCAAGTTGTGAACTTTCAAAGATGCCAACATATGTTCCATCAGTGTCAGGCATGAGTGAAATTGCAGCTTGCCCTCCGTCTCCTGTTGCTGACGAACCTTCAGCTCTACGATCTCCCACCTCCTCTCCCTCCTCCAGTCAGTAGCTCTTCTTGCCTGTTCACTTGATGACAGCCCCTGTATGCCAGCTGTTATACTGTACTACTGTACTTTTCAAGGTACTGTATTGTAAGGTTAAGTTTTTTTTCTTTATCTTTTGTGTTTGTTTTATTCTGTATTATTTGTGTGAAAAGTATTATAAACCTATTACAGTACAGTATTATATAGCTGATTGTGTTTGTTGGGTACCTAGGCTAACTTTGCTGGACTTACAAACAAATTGGACTTAAGAACGTGCTCTTGGAACGGAACTCATCTGTATGTAGGGGACTTACTGTATCTGTTTTTGTTTTGTGATATACATTCATTTGTTTTATTTCTTAGATTCTACATATAAGTGATAACAGAGTATCTGTCTTTCTCTAACTTATTTCACTAATCATAACACCCTCTAGGTCCATCCATGTTGGTGTAAATGGCAGAATTTCATTCTTTTTTATGGCTGAGTAGTATTCCATTATGTATACATATACCACATCTTCTTTATCCATTCATCTACTGATGGACACTTAGGTTGTTTCACATCTTGGCTGTTGTAAATAATGCTGCTATGAACACTGGGATGCATGTATCTTTTTGAATTAGTGTTTTTGTCTTCTTTGGATATATACCCAAGAGTGGAATTGCTAGGTCATACAGTAGCTCTATTTTTAGTTTTTTGAGAAACTGCCATACTGTTTTACACAATGGCTGCACCAATTTACATCCCCACCAACAATGCATGAGGGTTCCCTTTTCTCCTTGTCAGCATTTGTTATTTGTAGTAGATTTCTTGATGACAGCTATTATGACAGGTGTAAGGTGATATCTCATTGTGGTTTTTATTTACATTTCTATAATGATTAGTGATGTTGAGAATCTTTTCATGTGCCTATTAGCCATCTCTATGTCGTCTTTGGAAAAATGTCTATTCAGGTCTTCTGCCCTGAAATTAATTTTTACACCTCTTTGGTCTCCTTAAACCTGGAAGAGAGGAAGAAAAGCATAGAGTTCAGCTGGATACTTCTTAGGTACCTATGATATATCAAGATGGCCCGTGAGCAGTTGGACACAATAAAAATATTTTGGCAGAAACTAACACACCATCGTAAATTAATTATACTCCAATAGAGACGTTAAAAAAATATTTTGAGCTCAGATAAAAATTACAGCTTTTTTCCATTAAAATGTAATCAAATGAGTGTATTGGTTATCACTACAAAAATTTAATTATTTCCTGAAATACTGCTATAGTGCACAAAAGAGGTATGCAGTAATAAAGGAGTAGCATATGGCAAACCAACTGTTCCATTGAGAACAGCTAGAAAAGGCAGTTATAATACATAAAACATCTGTCTGAAGGCATTACAAAGCTGAGGTAACCAACTTTGCTTTAGACAAATTAGAGATCTGCCAAAAAAAATCAGAGATAAACAAAACTGTCAAAACTTTCCTTGAGTAGCTAAGTCGCTGACTGGATTAAGATAATCAACTGCTATTCTATCTGCCTTGCAAAGGAGAGTGTGTATCCTCTTGAGAGGAAGACAGTATTATCTAGATCTTCTATACTTTTTTTCATACAGTGTCTAGCATTTAATTGAAAATTACCTGGCATGCCAAAATATAGGACTTTATGGCTGAAGACCAAGAAGAAAAAAAACATACTCTATAAATAGACCAAAGTTAAGCCAAATAATGGAACTATCAGACAAGGACTGAAAAAGGGCTATTATTTATGTGCTTAAGAAAAGAGAGGAAAAGAGAGAGACAGAGAGATGGAAAAAACCATCAAACAATTGAATCGATAGAAAGACTCCAGTAGGAATTCTAGAATTGACTGATATGATAACTGAAATTAGACATGTAATAGATAGGTTTAATAGGAAATTAGACACAGCAAAAGAGAGAATTAGTGAACTATAAAGCTAATGAAAAATATTTAGATTGAAGCATATACAGAGAAAAAGAAGAGTGAAAATTCACATAAAAAATAGTCACATTGTACACAGCGAAAACATCAGATGTATACATAACATATCTTAGAGAGATGTGAGCATGTATAAGGGTGATCTTTTCTTTAAGAGATAGTGCTTGAAAAATTCCAAGCTGACAAGACAAAAAAAAATGCACTTATGACATTATGTGAATCCCAAGAAGGATGAATGGAAACAAAAATATACATAGGCGTAGCATATCAAACTGTTAAACATCAAAGACAATGAAAAAAATCTTAAAATAAGACAAAGAAAAAAGGGCACATTACCTTCAAAGTAGTAACAGAATATATTCTGTTGACTTTAAAAAAATTTTTATTTTATATCGGAGCATAGTTGGTTAACAATGTTATGTTAGTTTCAGGTGTACAGCAAAGTAATTCAGTTATACATATACATGTATCTATTCTTTTTATTCTGTTGACTTTTTACAATTTAGATATAATTGGCATATAAAATTATATTAGCATCTGGTATACAACACAGTGATGAGATATTTCTGTATACTGCAAAATGACCACGACAATAATTCTAGTTGACATCAATCACCATATATTGTTATGACATTTTTTTCTTGTGTTGAAAACTTTTAAGATTTATTCTCTTAGCAACCTTCCAATGTACAATACAGTATTACTTAGCACAGTCACTCTGCTGTACATAATATCCCCATGATTTATGCATCTTACAGCTGGAATTTTGTACTTTTTAACCTCCTTTATCCATTCTGCACCTCCACCCCACCCCTATTCTTTGTATTCGTGAGCTTGGGAATTTTTTTCTTTGGTTGTTTTTTTTGATTTTAGATTCCACATATAAGTGAGATCATACAGTATTTGTCTTTCTCTGTTTGACTTATTTTGCTTAACATTATGCCCTCAAAGTCCACCCATATTGTCAAAAATGGCCAGATTTCCTTCTTTTTCTATGGCTGAATAATGTTCCATTGTGTGTGTGTATATGTGTGTGTGTGTGTGTGTGTGTCTAATGAATATACAGAATATATGGACATGTGTTTCTTCCATATCTTGGCTATTGTAAATAATGCTACAATAAACATAGAGGTGCATGTATTTTGAGTTAGTGTTTTTGTTTTCTTCAGATAAATACCCAGAAGTGGACTTGCTGGGTCATATGGTAGTTCTACTTTTAATTTCTTGAGTAACTCCCATACTATTTTCCATACTGGTTGCACAAATTATATTCCCACCAACAGTGCACAGGGGTTCCCTTTCCTTTAATCCTCACTAACACTTGTTATTTCTTGTCTTTTTGATGACAGCCATTCTAACAGGTGTGAGGTGATATCTCACTGTGGTTTTGATTTTCATTTCCCTGAGGATTAGTGATGTTAAGCACTTTTTCATGTACTTGTTGGCTATCTGTATGTCTTTAGAAAAATGTTTATTCAGATCCTGTGCCTATTTTAAAATTATATTATTTGTTTTGTTTTGTTATTGAGTTGTATGAGTTCTTTATATACTTTGGATATTAACCCCTCATCAGACACATGATTTGCAAACATGTTCTCCCATTTGGTATGTTGCTTTTTAATTCTGTTGATGGTTTCCTTTACTGTGCAGGAGCTTTTTAGTTTGACGTAGTCTCATTTATTTATTTTTGCTTTTGTTGCCTTTGCTTTTTGTGTCAATCCAAAAAAAAAAACATCACCAAGACAGATGTCAAGAAGCTTACCACCTATGTTTTCTTCTAGGAGTTTTATCGTTTCAGGTCTAATGTTCAAGTTTCTGATCCATTTTGAGTAACTTTGTGTATAAGTGTAAGATATAGATCAATGGAACAAGATAGAAATCCCAGAAATAAACCCATGCACTTATGGTCAATTAATCTATGACAAAGGAGGTAAGAATATAAAATGGAGAGGGACTTTCCTGGTGGCCCAGTGGCAAAGAATCCACCTTCCAACGCAGGGGACTCGCGTTCTACCCCTGGTCGGGGAGCTAAGATCCCACACGCCCCAGGATAACTAAGCTCTCACGCCACAACTACTGAGCTCACGCGCCTCAACAAGAGAGCCTGTGTGCGGCAAACTACAGAGCCCACGTGCCCTGGAGCCCGCGTGCCACAACTAGAGAAGAGAAAACCCGTGCACCACAACTAGAGAAGCCCACGCACCACAACAAAGAACCTGTGCCACAACAAAGATCCCATGTGCTGCAACTAAGACCCAATGCAGCCAAAAAAATAAATTAATAAATGTATTTTTAAAAAAGAATATAAAATGGAGAAAAGACTATCTCTTCAATAAATGGTGCTGGGAAAACTAAACAGCTACATATAAAAGAATGAAATTAGAACATTCTCTATCACCATTTACAAAAATAAACTCAAAATGGATTAAAGACCTAAATTTAAGACTAGAAACCATAAAACTCCTAGAAGAAAACATAGGCAGAACACTCTTTGACATAAGTCGTAGCAATATATTTTTTTGGACCTGTCTCCTAAAGCAAAGGAAATGAAAGCAAAATTAAACAAATGGGACCTAGTGAAACTTAAAAGCTTTTGCACAGCAAAGGAAACCATTGACAAAATGAAAAGACAACCTACTGAATAGGAGAAAAGATTTGCAAATGATACGACTGATAAGGGGTTAGTATCCAAAATACTAAAATAGCTCATACAACTTAACATCAAAAAACCAAGCAACCTGATTTAAAAATGGGCAGACGACCTGAATAGACATTTTCCCAAAGAAGTCATACAGATGGCCAACAGGCACATGAAAAGATGTTCAACATTGTTAACCATCAGAGAACTGCAAATTAAAATGCAAATGAGATATTATCACCTCATACAGTCAGAATGCCTACTATCAAAAAGAACACAAATAAAAAATGTGGGGCTTCCCTGGTGGCGCAGTAGTTAAGAATCCACCTGCCAATGCAGGGGACACGGGTTCGAGCCCTGGTCCGGGAAGATCCCACAGGCCGTGGAGCTACTAAACCCGTGTGCCACAACTACTGAGCCTGTGCTCCAGAGCCCACGAGCCACAACTCCTGAAGCCTGGGCGCCTAGAGCCTGTGCTCTGCAACACGAGAAGCCACCGCAATGAGAAGCCCGCACGCCGCAACTAAGAGTAGCCCCCGCTCACCGCAACTAGAGAAAGCCCGCGCACAGCAACAAAGACCCAACGCAACCCAAAATAAATAAATTTTTTAAAAAATGTTGAGCTTCCCTGGTGGTGCAGTGGTTGAGAGTCCGCCTGTCGATGCAGGGCACACGGGTTCGTGCCCCAGTCCGGGAAGATCCCACATGCCGCGGAGCGGCTGGACCCGTGAGCCATGGCCGCTGAGCCTGCGCATCCGGAGCCTGTGCTCCGCAATGGGAGAGGCCACAACAGTGAGAGGCCCGCGTACTGCAAAAAGAAAAAAGAAAAAATAATGTTGGTAAGGGTGTGGAAAACAGTATGGAGCTTTCTCAAAAAAATAAAAAGAGAACTACAATATCACCCAGCAAGTCCACTCTTGGGTATATATCCAAAAAATGAAAACACTAATTTGAAAAGACATATGCATCCCAATGTTCATAGCAGCATTATTTATAATTGCCAAGATATAGAAGCAACCTAAGTGTCCATCAACAATGAATGGATAAAGAAGATGTGGTATATATATATACAATGGAATACTACTTAGCCATAAAAAGAATGAAATTTTGCCTTTTGCAGCAACATGGATCAACTTAGAGGGTATTATGCTTAGTGAAATAAGTCAGACAGAGAAAGACAAATACTGTACGATATCACTTATATGTAGAACCTAAAATATAAAACAAACTAGTGAGTATAACCAAAAAGAAACAGACTCACAGATACAGAGAACAAACTAGTGGTTACCAGTAGGGAGAAGGAAGTGGGAAGGGGAAAAATAAGCGTAGGGGATTAAGAGGTACAAACTACTATGTATAAAATAAATAGGCTACAAGGATATACTGTACAACGCAGGAATATAGCCAATATTTTAGAATAACTATAAATGAAGTATAACCTTTAAAAATTGTGAATCACATACTTACCTGGCAGGGGAGATAGCATGATCACGAAGGTGGTTTTCCCAGGGTAAGGCTTATCTATTGCACTCTGGATGTGCTGACCCCTGCGATTTCCCCAAATGTGGGAAACTCGACTGCATAATTTGTGGTAGTGGGGGATGGCACTCGTGTTTTCCCCTGGTCTTTGTAGGTTTTCAAAAACAGACGTCTGGGACTTCCCTGGTGGTCCAGTGGTTAAGACTCTGCGCTTCCACTGCAGAGGTCACGGGTTCCATCTTTGGTCCGGTAACTAAGATGCCACATGCCGTGTGGCATGGCCAAAAACAAAAAACAAAAAAAACCCGTGAATCACTGCACTGTATACCTGAAACTTAAATGAAATCAACTGTACTTACATACATACAAAAAATTTTAAAATAATTATTGATGGGTTTGCATTTAGTACTATTTTGTTCATTGTTTCCTGCTGTTTTGTAGTTCCTCTGTTTCTTTTTTCTTCTCTCACTCACTTGCTTTGTGATTTGATGATTTTCTGTAGTAGTATGCTTAGATTCTTATCCCTTTATCTTTTGTGTATCTACTATAGGTTTTTGCTTTGTGGTTACTGTGAAGCTTACCTGTAACAAGTTATAATGGTCTATTCTACATTGATAACAACTTAAGTTTGAACACATTCTAAAGCTCTAGATTTTTACTCTCCCCTACACCTATGTTGTTTTTGAAGTCACAATTTGCATCTTTTTATCCTGTGTATCCCTTAACAAATTATTGTAGTTATAGTTATTTTTTACCACTTTTGTCTTTTAACCTTCATACTAGCTTTACAAGTGATTAACCACCACCTTTATAACAGATTATCCTGAATTTTACTATATATTTACTTTTACCAGTGAGATTTATACTTTCATGTTTTCCTATTACAGATCTTCCTTGACTTATGATGGATTTATGTCCCAATAAACTCATCGTTAAGCTGAAAATATTTTAAGTCAAAACTGCATGTAATACAAGTAACCTACTGAACATCATAGCTCAGCCTAGCCTACCTTAAATGAGCCAGAACACTTACATTAGCCTACAGTTAGGCAAAGTCACCTAACACAAAGCTTACTTTTATATTAAAATGTTGAATATCTCATATAATTTATTGACCACTGTACTGAAAGTGAAAACCAGAATGGTCATATGGATACTCACCATTAAGGTACAGAGCTGAAAGCACAGTAGGCCTGAAGAATGTTTGAAGCATTGAACTAAAATGAATTGCTGGATGATATGGAGGCTACAGAGACAGGGTCATCAATTTCTCTCCTGATGAGGCTTGAGAATAGCTGGTAGAAGGCATTGGGGCATCTATACTTGCTAATGGTTTAGCAGGCATAGTGTTATTCAGGAAGCTTTCAAGTTTTGACTGTACAGTTTGTTTCTTCTTTTCATTACATATTTCTCTACAGCAAATAAGAGTATCCTGTATCTGCCTGTTAGCTCTTGAGAACCTCTTGTAATTGATGTCCATCTCTTCTAATATCCATACGCCCCTGCTCATAGTAGTAAATGTTTCTGCCAGTTTCTTTGCTATGAACTTTCTTGGTGCCTTGGGTATAACTTCTTCTTCCTCTGCCTCAACTTCTTTACTTTTTTTTTTTTAAGTCTTTATTGAATTTGTTGCAATATTGCTTCTGTTTTATGTTTTGGTTTTTTTGGCTGCGAGGCATGTGGGATCTTAACTCCCCAGCCAGGGATCGAGCCCACACCCCCTACTTTGGAAGGTGAAGTCTTAACCACTGGACTACCAGGGAAGTCCCCCAACTTTTAAACTTTTTTTCCTCCAGTTTGATCAGCTCCTCATTGGAAAGCTCTTCAGCCTTGAGGCCAACAAGCTCATGAATATCCTCTTCATCAACGTCCAACTCTAGCTGTTTCTCAAGCACTAGTATCTTGTTACTTACTATTTCATCAACAGCAGAATCTTTTGAATGTGTTCACATATGTCTTCACGCATTGCTGTGTGACTTCTTTCCATGCTACAGCAATGCTCTGGATAGCATTTAGAATGTGAAAACTTTTCCAGATCTCTCAGAGCATTTGGCCAGATTCAGCCAGTTCAAAAGCGTATGCAAACATTTGGCATAAATAGGGTGCTCTGAATGTAGCTATTGCACCTTGGTCCATTGACTATATGAGTACCGTTGTGATCAGCAGCAAATACACAACCTTTACATCATGTCAGTGATATGACATGGATGCCTTGGAGCATTGTCTAAGATCAGAAGAATCTTGAATTGAATGTTTTGCCTACAACATTCTCTTGCGTGCACAATAAAACTGTTCAAAAACCTGTTTTCAAACAATGCTAATGTCATCCAGGCTTTCCTGTTATGGCAACAATAAATGGGAAGTATATGCTTTCTCATATTCCTGAATGCTCTAGGGTTCTCCAAGTGGTAGATTAAGAAAAGCTCTAATTTGAACCTTGCAACATTTCTACCCCAAAGTGGCATTATATAGTCTTTGAATGCCTTGAATCCTGGCATTGTCTCGGACTTCTGATGAATGTATGTATGCTCTGGCATACGCTTTCAGAACAAACTACTTTCATTGACCTTACATACGTGTTCTGGCAAATATTTCTCATCCACAATTATCCTATGCAGTTCTTCCTTAAACGCTGTGGTACCTTTAGTATCAGCAACCTGATGCCTCACCACTGACGTTCATGTTATGAAAATTACGATGCCTTTTGAAACGTTGGAATCACCCACACCTCGCTATAAACATTTGCGTATATGTAAGATCATCAGCATGCTCTTTTGTAGTTTTTACAAGTTTTAAAAAATATTTATTTGTTTATTTTTATTTGGTTGTGCTGGGTCTTAGTAGTGGCAGGCAGGCTCCTTAGTTGTGGTTCAGGCTCCTTAGTTGCAGCTCACTGGCTCCTTAGTTGTGGCATGCGAACTCTTAGTTGCAACATGCATGTGGGATCTAGTTCCCTGACCAGGGATCAAATGGGGGGGCCCTGCCTTGGAAGCACGGAGTCTTAACCACTGCGCCACCAGGGAAGTCCCAGCATGCTTTTTCAGTGTATGGAAAAAACTTATTGCCTTAGCCTAGATCCTCAGTAGGCTAAGTGGTATGCACTTCTGTATCTGGTATTCCACTCTAGTGTCGATAAATTTTTTCATATCATCAATTAGCCCAGCTAATTTCTTCATGAAGACAGTGGATGTAACTGATGCTGGCAATTTCATTGCATCACTGATTCGCTTATCCTTTAAGATGGTCGAGATCATCGATTGCAAAAGTCCTAACTCACATGTGATGGCCATTACTGGCTTTCTACTTTCATGCAGGGCAATTATCTTGAGTTTCAACTCAAGAGTAATTGCCTTCTTGTTCTTCTCATCAGAAGCAGGAAGCAACACAATATACTATAGAGTATCGGTTGTTTAACCCTCATGATCGCATGGCTGATGGGGAGTTGTGGCTCACTGCCACTGCCCAGCATCATAAGAGAATATCATATCGCATGTGACTAGCTTAGGAAAAGATCAAAATTCAAAATTTGAAGTATGGTTTCTACTGAATGCGAATCGCTTTTGCACCACCATAAAGTCAAAAAACCCTAAGTCGAACCATCTTAAGACAGAGACCATCTGTACTAATTAGCACCCTTTCATTTCAGCTTAAACAAGACCCTTTCACATTTCTTGTACCACCAGTCTAGTGGTGATGAACTCCTTTATCTTTTGCCTGTCTGGAAAACTCTGTATCACCTTCAATTCCGAATGTTAAAATGACGATTCTGCTGAGTTCTTAAGGGTACCAGCTGAGCAATTCAACAAGCCCTAACTCCTCCAAGTGAATAGTGTAAAAGTCATCCAAGAAAATGCAGAGAATTTTGCAGGATGGGTAATAAATTTTGCCTCTTCTTCATTTCCATTATAAATACTCTGAATGTCATCAATCATAATCTTTTCTAAGTTATAAAGGTTTTCTGGGTATATCCTGGGAATTTCCGTTGTTGTTGTTATTAAAAATAAAAGTATTGCCATTTTTCCCAACTTAAAAGTGGAAGGCAATTTATCCATAAACTATGCATGGAGTAAATAACAAACTGTGCACAGCATAATTAACAAATTTATTTTCTTAATAACTCTTAAGCAACACCTATGAAGACCATTTAGGAAGAAATAAATGAAGACTAAATTTGATTTTCCAAGGTCCCATCATGTTGTCTTCCTTGCAAAGCTTTTCAGAGGCATATTTTCCAGAATTTGAGAACACCATTGACTATATAATGAAAAACATCTTTGTAGCTTGGTCTACTTTCCATGGTTCAGGTGAGCCTTAGACAATATTTAAACATCCTTTTTTCATTCCTCTGAAAGTAATCCATACTGATTATCTGAGAGGTGTTGAGAAATCTCAGAGTCAAATTGGTCATTCAAAGGTCTGAGCCTCTTCAAGACTATAAAAAGGGCCTTCTTCAAGTCACTCATTGTTTGAGTGGTTATAAGAGTGTAGGACTTAGGGTAAATTGCAGATGAGCTTGAGTCATGAAGAAGTTTTATATTGCCTTCAGTCAATGTAGAAGATTCTTCACTCCAATAGATCTTTGTCATGACACACACTTTCCCACTGTAACCACCAATTTTTACCAGTTTCTTCTTTAAAGTTAAGGCAGTTTGTATAGAATAACCTTTTAATTCCTTATACGGTTCCCTGAGGAAGGTGTATAAGACTGGTGGACGGTCCTGGGCAATTAGAAGTGCATCACAGATGACTTTCTGGTTCTCTTGCAAGCCCAGATCCAAAGACCAGCTCTTAGAAAAGATCAATGTACCTTGACGAACGGAGCCTATTTCATTATGTATTAACTGTGCAAGTCCTTTGTGTTGTGAGAACAGTTTCTCATAGAGGATTTCTGGAACATATGTTACCTTTTCTGATGGCACTAGATATGAAAATAATTATAATAAAATTTTAAACACTGGAAGCTTCCAATTCCAACCATGGCAAAGTAGCTTGTACCAGACCAACCCTCCCACCAAAAACAACTATAAAAGTTGTATAAAATATATAAAACAGAAATTTAAAGAATTGGAGAGCAACCATTACAAGCAGGACTTAAAGGGTTACAATCTTTGATGGAGAGGAAGCACAGGAAGTACTGCCACAATCATCCCAGCTTTTTGTCTAAGGATATTTTCCATATCATGTCATGGGTGAATAGAGCCCAAGCAAAAACATCAGTTTTACTAGGCTGAATTAAAAGAGGTTGGAATTCACGGCTACCAGAGGATCTGGAATTTGAGTGGGAAAATCTCAGAGAGGATGAAACTGCAGAGAAGCAGCCAAAATCTACATACAATTTTTTTTCAATTCACTGGCAAATACAGGGTGAGATGCTGGAAACCCAGAAGAAAGTATCAACTGGGAGGCTAAAGAGCTGAACCTGAATTTCATCAACCTCATGGTGATGGCGGACTTAGACTGGAATTCAAGTCCCTTCAAAGTGGAGGGCCTGGGGTAAACACCCCAGACTTTAAGCTGAGATTCAAGAAGAGCCATGACCTAATAGTAAAGGCAAAATTTAAAGATATTATCCCTAGAAAAGCATAAAACCAATCTTCAAAAAAAAATCAGGGTTATCACTGGTACTCTATCTACCTGACAAAACAAAGTATAATCCTCTTTGGAGGAATGTAACACCTTCCAAAGCCTCTATAATTTGCCATCCATGGTATAATAAGAAAATTCAGAGATATGATAAAAATCAGGACAAACTACCAAAAAAAAAACCAAGAGAAAAAATAGATACGAGAAAAAGACTGACAAGTGATTCAGGTATTAGAATTTATCAAAAAGGGACTTAAAGACCAAGAGGACAGAACAGGAGGCTCCAGACTCTCCCTCCACCTGTGGATGCAACAAACAAACAGCTACATGTGGATCAATTCCCTCTGAGAAAAATCTAGAAACTAGTTGAGAGACTCCTGCACATTGGGTGACTGAGAAAATAACCACATTGAAATGGGTAGGAAAAGTTGAGACACAGCCTTGCCATAAACTTCACCCCTAGCACAGCACCATACAGTCAGGAGGGTACCCTCAAATCCTAGCTTCGCCCTAAGGAGCAAAAGGTTTGGACCACACATCTAGTACCCCATCAATTATGGCTGCTACCCAAGAGACTGGCTTCTAACTTGCCTATCTCTGAGAGCTGATGAAGCCCAGCATTCACTAGTCTCCTGGGCCCAGAGCACTTCCAGTGGTTCTTCCTTTTGGCTCAGTAGAGAGCAAGCAGACAATAAAGTCAGTTCCCAGCTTCTCTCTGGAAGAAGAGAAGAGTTAGGGCACATCTAGTGCCCTAACTTTCGTACCTGCTGTCTGAGAGTCTGTCCAGGGAGCTGATGGAGAAAGCAATCATTAGTCCCTTGGGAGTTTGAATGGGCATGTGGATACCTCCTGTTACTCTTCCCCTGACCCACTCCAGTTATAAAGCCAAGTCTCCGATTCTCCCTAAAAGGAGTTGGAATGCACATCTAGCTCCCAAAACATTCCAGTTGCTACCAGAGGGACTGACTTCTAACCCATCCTTCTCTGAGAGCTGACAGGTCCTGGCATTCACTAGGTTCTGGAGGGCAACAGAGAGCAAAGCAACAGTTTGAAGGAGCACACAGTCTGAACTAGTAAGCAGGTATTTGTCAAGAGCAAGTGGGTGATAAACTCCATCTCTCAACTTCTCCCTAAGAGAGGAGGAATTGGGACACACATCTAGTGCTTCAACTTTTCTGGCTGCAACTTGAGGCACTGGCTTCTATCTTGCCTGAATCAGGGCACTGATGGGACTTGGCTTACGATAGTCTTCTGGGGAACACTAAGAACAAAGACAGCATCTAAAATGAGCACAAAGCTTTGAGAGGTACCCAGAATCTCTGGCTGAACTGATTAGTGAGTTCATCTCCTACATGAGGTCAGTCTGTGAAAACTGGAAGAAGTGGCTGTTTTATATAATGTGCAGAAACCAACACAGAGTCAAGAAAAAAGAAGAAACAGGGGAATATGTTCAAAATTAAAGGACAAGATTAATCTCTAGAAATCTTTTCTTAATGAAGTGGAGCTACATGATTTACCCAAAAGAGAATTCAAAATAATGGCCTTAATGATGTTTTCTTAGGTCACGAAAGCAATGTGTGAACAAAGGGAGGTTTTCAACAGAGATAGAAAATACTAAAAAGTACCAAAAAGAAATCATAGAACTGAAGAATACAACAAGTTAACTGAAAAATTCAATAGAAGGGTTCAACAACAGACTAGATCAAGCAGAAGAAAAGACCAATAAACTGGAAGACAGGTCACTGGAAATCATCCAGTAAAAAGAGAAAAAAGAAAAAAGAATGAAAAAGAGTGAAAACTGATGGCACACCATAAAGTAAACCAATGTATGCATTATGGAAGTTCCAGAAGGAAAAAAGAAAAAGGTGCAGAAAGCTTATGCCAAGAAGTAATGGCCGAAACCTCTTCAAACCTCAAAATGAACATCCAGATCTAGGAAGTCCAAAACATACCAAGTAAGCTGAATCAGAAGATACTTACATTTAGACACATTATAATCAAATTGTCAAAAGTTAAAGATAAAAAGGATAACTTTGAAAGCAGTAAGAGAAAAGCAACTTGTAACATAAAAGAGAACCCCCAATAAGACTATCAGTGGCTTTTTCTTAAGAAACATTGAATGCCAGAAGAGAGTGGGATGATATATTCAAAGTTCTGACAGAAGAAAACTTCCAACCAAGAATATATACACCGCAAACCTGTCCTTCAGAAGTGAGGGGGAGATAAAGACTTTCTAAAACAAACAAAAGCTAAGAGAATTCATCACTATTAGACCTACTTTATAAGAAATGCTAAAAAGAGTTCTTCAAGTTGAAAATAAAAGATGTTAAACAGCAACATGAAAGCATAAAAGTCATTGGTAAAGGTAAATATAGAGACAAAAACAGAAAACCATATTATTATAACAGTAGTGGATAAATGACTTTTAATTTAGTATAAATGTTAAATGAGATTCGTTCATTCATTCACCGAATTCTTACCAAGCACAGTGTGCCAGGCATTGTGTATACAGTGACAAGCTAACTAGAGGCAGTTCCTTCCTCTGGGGCTTCTGGGATGGAGTCCCTTCCACACAGAGCCAGGATTGTTCCTCATCTCTCTGCCTCTCTCTCCTAGACCCTGAGATGCCTTGGTTCAGGAATCTTGGACCCGTCATATGTCCCTTTGGAGCCATGTGGCTGGCAGGGTCTTGGTGCTCCGGCCAGGTGTCAGGCCTGAGCCTCTGAGGTGGGAGAGCCGAGTTCAGGACATTGGACCACCAAAGACCTCCCGGCTCCACGTAATATCAATCAGTGAGAGCTCTCCCAGAGATCTCCATCTCAATGCTAAGACCCAGCTCCACTTAACGACCAGCAAGCTCCAGTGCTGGACACCCCATGCCAAACAACTAGCAAGACAGAAACACAACCCCACCCATTAGCAGAGAGGCTGCCTAAAATCATAATAAGTTCATGGACACCCCAAAACACACCACCAGACGTGGTCCTGCCCACCAGAAAGACAAGATTCAGCCTCATCCACCAGAATACAGGCCCCAGTCCCCTCCACCAGGAAGCCAACACAACCCACTGAACTAACCTTACCCACTGGGGGCAGACACCAAAAACAATGGGAACTATGAACCTGCAGCCTGCAAAAAGGAGACCTCAAACACAGTAGTTAAGCAAAATAAGAAGACAAAGAAATACACAGCAGATGAAGGAGGAAAGTAAAAACCCACCAGACCAAACAAATGAAGAGGAAATAGGCAGTCTACCTGAAAAAGAATTCAGAGGAATGATAGTAAAGATGATCCAAAATCTTGGAAATAGAATGGAGAAAATACAAGAAACGTTTAACAAGGACCTAAAAGAACTAAAGAGCAAACAAACAATGATGAACAACACAATAAATGAAATTAAAAATTCTCTAGAAGGAATCAATAGCAGAATAACTGAGGCAGAAGAATGGATAAGTGACCTGGAAAATAAAATAGTGGAAATAACTACTGTAGAGAATAAAGAAGAAAGAATGAAAAGAAATGAAGACAGCCTCAGAGACCTCTGGGACAACATTAAATGCACCAACATTTGACTTATAGGTGTCCCAGAAGAAGAAGAGAAAAAGAAAGGGACTGAGAAAATATTTGAACAGATTATAGTTGAAAACTTCCTTAATATGGGAAAGGAAATAGTCACATTCAGGAAGCCCAGAGAGTCCCATACAGGATAAATCCAAGGAGAAACACTCCAAGACACATATTAATCAAACTATCAAAAATTAAATACAAAGAAAGAGTATTAAAGGCAGCAAGGGAAAAGCAACAAACAACATACAAGGGAATCCCCATAAGGTTAACAGCAGATCTTTCAGCAGAAACTGTGCAAGCCAGAAGGGAGTGACAGGACATATTTCAAGTGATGAAAGGGAAAAACCTACAACCAAGATTGTTAAAAAATATTTACTTATTTATTTATTTATTTATTTATTTTTGGCTGCATTGGGGCTTCGTTGCTGAGTGCGGGCTTTCTCTAATTGCGGCTAGTGGGGGCTAGTCTTCATTGTGGTACTCAGGCTTCTCATTGCAGTGGCTTCTCTCGTGGAGCACAGGCTCTAGGTGTGAGGCTTCAGTAGTTGCAGCACTTGGGCTCAACAGTTGTGGCTCACGGGCTCTAGAGCGCAGGCTCAGTAGTTGTGGTGCATGGGCTTCGTTGCTCTGTGGCATGTGGGATCTTCCTGCACCAGGGCTCAAACCCGTGTCCCCTGCATTGGCAGGTGGATTCTTAATCACTGCACCACCAGGGAAGCCCTACAACCAAGATTACTCTACCCAGCAAGGATCTCATTCAGATTTGATGGAGAAATTAAAACCTTTACAGACAAGCAAAAACTAAGAGAATTCAGCACCACCAAACCAGCTTTACAACAAATGCTAAAGGAACTTCTCTAAGCGGGAAACACAAGAAAAGGAAAAGACCTACAAAAACAAACCCAAAACAGTTAAGAAAATGGTGATAGGAACATACATATCGATAATTACCTTAAATGTAAATGGATTAAATGATCCAACCAAAAGACACAGACTGACTGAATGGATACAAAAACAGGACCCATATATATGCTGTCTACAAGAGACCCACTTCAGACCTAGGGACACATACAGACGGAAAGTGAGGGGATGGAAAAAGATATTCCATGCAAATGGAAATCAAAAGAAAGCTGGAGTAGCAATTCTCATATCAGACAAAATAGACTTTAAAATAAAGACTATTACAAGAGACAAAGAAGGACACCACATAACGATCAAGGGATCAATCCAAGAAGAAGATATAACAATTGTAAATATTTATGCACCCAACATAGAAGCACCTCAATACATAAGGCAAGTGCTAACAGCCATAAAAGGGGAAATTGACAGTAACACAATCATAGTAGGGGACTTTAACACCCCACTTTCACCAATGGACAGATAATCCAAAATGAAAATAAATAAGGAAACAGAAGTTTTAAATGACACATTAAACAATATGAACTTAATTGATATTTATAGAACATTCCATCCAAAAACAACAAAATACACTTTCTTCTCAAGTGCTCATGGAACATTCTCCAGGATAGATCATATCTTGGGTCACAAATCAAGCCTTGGTAAATTTAAGAAAATTGAAATCGTATCAAGTACCTTTTCCAGCCACAATGCTATGAGACTAGATATCAATTACAGGGAAAAAAACTGTAAAAAATACAAACACATGGAGGCTAAACAATACACTACTAAATAACCAAGAGATCAATGAAGAAATCAAAGAGGAAATCAAAAATACCTAGAAACAAATGACAATGAAACATGATGACCCAAAACCTATGGGATGCAGCAAAAGCAGTTCTAAGAGGGAAGTTTAATAGCAATACAATCCTACCTCAAGAAACAAGAAAAATCTCAAATAAACAACTTAACCTTACACCTAAAGTAATTAGAGAAAGAAGAACAAAAAAAATCCCAAAGTTAGCAGAAGGATAGAAATCATAAAGATCAAATCAGAAATAAATGAAAAAGAGATGAAGGAAACGATAACAAAGATCAATAAAACTAAAAGCTGGTTCTTTGAGAAGATAAACAACATTGATAAACCAGTAGCCAGACTCATCAAGAAAAAAAGGGAGAAGACTCAGATCAACAGAATTAGAAATGAAAAAGGAGAAGTAACGACTGACAGTGCAGAATACAAAGGATCATGAGAGATTACTACAAGCAACTATATGCCCATGAAATGGGCAACCTGGAAGAAATGGACCGATTCTTAGAAAAGCACAACCTTTCAAGACTGAACCAGGAAGAAATAGAAAATATAAACAGACCAAGCACAAGCACTGAAATTGAAACTGTGATTAAAAATCTTCCAACAAACAAAAGCCCAGGACCAGATGGCTTCACAGGCGAATTCTATCAAACATTTAGAGAAGAGCTAACACCTATCCTTCTCAAACTCTTCCAAAATATAGCAGAGTGAGGAACACACCCAAACTCATTCTATGAGGCTGCCATCACCAGGATACCAAAACCAGACAAAGATGTCACAAAAAAAGAAAACTACAGGGCTTCCCTGGTGGAGCAGTGGTTGAGAGTCCGCCTGCCGATGCAGGGGACACGGGTTCGTGCCCCGGTCCGGGAAGATCCCATGTGCCGTGGAGCGGCTGGGCCCGTGAGCCATGGCCGCTGAGCCTGTGCGTCTGGAGCCTGTGCGTCTGGAGCCTGTGTTCCGCAACTGGAGAGGCCACAACAGTGAGGGGCCTGCGTACCACAAGAAAAAAAAAAAAAAGAAAAAGAAAACTACAGGCCAATATCACTGATGAATATAGATACAAAAATCCTCAACAACATACTAGCAAACAGAATACAACAGGACACTGAAAGGATCATACAGCAATGATCAAGTGGGGTTTATCCCAGGAATGCAAGGATTCTTCAATATATGCAAATCAATCAATGTAATACAACATATTAACAAATTGAAGGAGAAAAACCATACGATAATCTCAATAGATGCAGAAAAAGCTCTTGACAAAATTCAACACCCATTTATGATAAAAACCCTCCAGAAAGTAGGCATAGAGGGAACCTACTTCAACGTAATAAAGGTCATATATGACAAACCCACAGTCAACATTGTTCTCAATGGTGAAAAACTGAAACCGTTTCCACTAAGATCAGGCACAAGACAAGGTTGCTGACTAGTTTTGGAAGTTTTAGCCACAGCAATGAGAGAATAAAAAGAAATAAAAGGAATCCAAATCAAAAAAGAAGAAGTAAAACTGTCACTGTTTGCAGATGACATGATACTATACATAGAGAATCCTAAAGATGCTACCAGAAAACTACTAGAGCTAATCAATGAATTTGGTAAAGTAGCAGGAGACAAAATTAATGCACAGAAATCTCTTGCATTCCTATACACTAATGATGAAAAATCTGAAAGAGAAATTAAGGAAACACTCCCATTTACCATTGCAACAAAAAGAATCAAATGCCTAGGAATAAACCTACCTAAGGAGACAAAAGACCTGTATGCAGAAAACTATAATACACTGATGAAAGAAATTAAAGATGATACAAACAGATGGAGAGATATACCATGTTCTTGGATTGGAAGAATCAATATTGTGAAAATGACTATACTACCCAAAGCAATCTACAGATTCAATGCAATCCCTATCAAACTACCAATGGCATTTTTCACAAAACTAGAACAAAAAAATTCACAATTTGTATGGAAACACAAAAGACCCCGAATAGTCAGAGCCATCTTGAGAAAGAAAAATGGAGCTGGAGGAATCAGGCTCCCTGACTTCAGACTATACTACAAAGCTACAGTAATCAAGACAGTATGGTACTGGTACAAAAACAGAAATATAGATCAATGGAATAGGATAGAAAGCCCAGAGATAAACCCACACACATATGGTCACCTTATCTTTGATAAAGGAGTCAAGAATATACAAGGGAGAAAAGACAGCCTCTTCAATAAGTGGTGCTTGGAAAACTGGAAAGCTACATGTAAAAGAATGAAATTATAACACTCCCTAACACCATGAAAAAATATCAACTCAAAATGGATTAAAGACCTAGATGTAAGGCCAGACACTATAAAACTCTTAGAGGAAACGTAGGCGGAACACTCAATGACATAAATCACAGCAATATCCTTTTTGACTTACCTCCTAGAGAAATGGAAATAAAAACAAAAATAAACAAATGGGACCTAATGAAACTTAAAAGCTTTTGCACTGCAAAGGAAATCATAAACAAGGCGAAAAGACAACCCTCAGAATGGGGGAAAATATTTGCAAACAAAGCAACTGACAAAGGATTAATCTCCAAAATATACAGGCAGCTCAATATCAAAAAAACAAACAACCCAATCCAAAAATAGGCAGAAGACCTAAATAGACATTTCTCCAGAGATATGCAGATTGCCAACAAACACATGAAAAGATGCTCAGCATCACTAATCATTAGAGAAATGCAAGTCAAAACTACAGTGAGGTATCATCTCACACCGGTCAGAACGGCCATCATCAAAAAATCTATAAATGATAAATGCTGGAGAGGGTGTGGAGAAAAGGGAACCCTCTTGCACTGTTGGTGAGAATGTAAATTGATACAGCCACTATGGAGAACAGTATGGAGGTTCGTTAGAAAAGTAAAAAACAGAACTACCATATGACCTAGCAATCCCACTACTGGCCATATACCCTGAGAAAACCGTAATTCAAAAAGAGTCATGTACCACAATATTCATTGCAGCTCTATCTACAATAGAAAGGACATGAAAGCAACCTAAGTGTCCATTGACAGATGAATGGATAAAGAAGATGTGGCACACGTATACAATGGAATATTCCTCGCCATAAAAAGAAACGAAATTGAGTTATTTGCAGTGAGGTGGATGGACCTAGAGTCTGTCACACAGAGTGAAGTAAGTCAGAAAAAGAATAACAAATACCATATGCTAACACATATATATGGAATCTAAAAAACAAAAATGGTTCTGAAGAACCTAGGGGCAGGACAGGAATAAAGACGCAGACGCAGAGAATGGACTTGAGGACACAGGGAGGGGGAAGGGTAAGCTGGGATGAAGTGAGAGAGTGGCATTGACATATATACAATACCAAATGTAAAATAGATAGCTAGTGGGAAGCAGCCTCATAGCACAAGGAGATCAGCTCGGTGCTTTGTGACCACCTAGAGGGGTGGGATAGGGAGGGTAGCAGGGAGACGCAAGAGGGAGGGGATATGAGGATATACGTATACATATAGCTGATTCACTTTGTTATACAGCAGAAAGTAACACAACATTGTAAAGCAATTATACTCCAATAAAGATGTTAAAAATTTTAAATGACTAAAGTATTAAAAATAACTATAATTAACTTATGTTATTAGATACACAATATAAAGAGATATAAACTGTGACATTAATAGCATATAATGTGGAGGGAGACGAGGTAAAAGTATAGTTTTTATATGCAAGTGAAATTAAGTTGTTATCAGCTTAAAGTAGACTCTTACAGCTATAAGATATTTTGTGTGAGCCCTATGGTAATTGCAAAGAAAATACCTATAGAAGTTACACCACAAAAAGAGGAAGGAGTCAAGCCTAACAATACAAAAAATAAAACAAACAACCCTCCCCACAAAACCCTAATGAAGCACAAAGATGACAGCAAGAGAGAAAAAAGGGACAAAAGAACAAACAGAAAACAGTTAAGAAAATGACAATAATAAATCCTTCCCTACTAATAATTACTTTAAATGAAAATGGTTTAATGTTTCCAATCAAAAAATTTAGAGTGGTTGTATGCATTAAAAACCAAGATCCAATTATATGCTGTCTAAAAGAACTCACTTTAGATTCAAGGATGCATATATGTTGAAAATGAAGAGATGGAAAACGATACTCCAGAGAAATGGTAACTAAAAGAAAGCAGGAATGGCAATACTTATATCAGAAAAAGTAGAATTAAAGTCTAAAATAGTCTTTAGTGGGACCTCCCTGGCGGTCCAGTGGTTAAGACTCTGAGTTTCCAATGCAGGGGATGTGGGTTGGAGCCCTGATCAGGGAACTAAGATCCCACATGCCGTGCAGTGAGGCCAAAAAAATAAATAAATAAAATAAAATAATTTTTTTAAAAAAAGTAGTCTTTGGAGACAAAGAAGTCAAAACACAATGATAAAAGGGTCAATTCAACAGTGAGATGTAACAACTGTAAATATATATGCACCCAACATCACAGCACATAAATATATAAAGCAAATACTGAAAAATCTGAATGGAGAAGTTGGCAGCAATAAAATATTAGTATAAGACTTCACTATTTTCACTCTCAATAATGGTTAGAGCATCCAAATAAGAAAATAACAGACTTGAACTAAAGATCAAATGAACTTAGACATATACAGAACTTTCCACCCTCCAGCAGAACACACATTCTTCTCAAGTGCACATGGGACATTCTCTGAGACAGATCACGTTAGGTCACAAACAAGTCATAACAAATTTAGGAAGATTGAAACCATACCAAGTATTGTTCTGACCAAAATAAAAGGAAACTAGAGATCAATAACAACAATAAAATGAGAATTTCACAAATACTTGGAAACTAAACAGCACACTGTTGAATAGCCATTAGGTCAAGGCAGAAATCCAAAGGGAATTTCAAAAATATCTCAGGACAAATGAAAATACAATATACCAAAAATTATGGGTTGTAACAAAAGCAGTATTAATAGGTAAGTTTATAGTGATAAAGGCCTACATTATAAAATAAAAATATAACAAACAACATAACCTTACACCTCAAAGAACTGAAAAACAACAACAAAGTAAGCTCCATATTATCAGAAGGAAGGAAATCATAAAGATTAGAGCATAATTAAATCAAGTAGAGAATAGAAAAATAACAGAAAAAATCAACAAAATTAAGAGTTGGTTTCTTAAAAAAAGATAAACGAAAATGACAAACTTTAGCCAGACAAACTAAGCAAAAAAGAGAGAGAAATCTCAAATAAATAAAACCAGAAATGATAAAGAAAACATTACAATGGGTGCTTAACATATAAAAAGGACCAAAAGGGACGCTTATGAATAATTATATGCCAACAAACTGGATAATCTAGAAGAAACAGATAAATTTCAAGAAACATACAACTTACCAAGACTGAATCAAAAAGAAATAGAAAATCTAAACAGACCAATAACAATTAAAGAGAATGAAGGATTGAAGCCTCCCTATGAAGAAAAGCCCAAGTCCAGATAGCTTCATAGGTGAATTCTACCAAACATTCAAAGAATTAATTCCAATCCTTCTTAATCTCTTCTAAAAAATAAAAGAGGGAACACCTCCAAACTCATTTTATGAGGCCAGCATCACCCTGATACTAAAGCCAAACAAAGATACCACAAGAGAAGAAAAGAAAACTACAGGCCAATAACCCGAATTAACATAGATGCAAAAGTCTGCAATAGGGCTTCCTTGGTGGCGCAGTGGTTGGGAGTCTGCCTGCCAATGCAGGGGATGCGGGTTCGTGCCCCGGTCCGGGAGGATCCCGCGTGCCGCGGAGCGGCTGGGCCCGTGGGCCACGGCCGCTGGGCCTGCGCGTCCGGAGCCTGTGCTCTGTGGCAGGGGAGGCCACAGCAGTGAGAGGCCTGCGTACCGCAAAAAAAAAAAAAAAAAAAGTCTCCAATAAAATACTAGTAAATCAAATTTGAAAGCAGACTAAAAAGACTATACACCATGACCAAGTAGGATTATCCCAGGGATGGAAGGATGGTTCAGCATTTACAAATCAATGTGATATACCACATCAACAGAGTGAAAGATAAAAACCACATAATCATTTCAAACAGAGGCAGAAAAATAATTTAACAAAATTCAACATCCATTCTATAAAAACTCTCAACAAAATAGGTATAGAAGGAATTTATCTCAACACAACAAAGGCCAGATATGAAAAGCCACAGCCAACATCATAACCAATGCAGAAAAACTGAAAGCTTTTCCTCTAAGATCCAGTACAAGGCAAGAATGCCCACTCTCACTACTTCTTTTTTTTTTTTTTTTGCGGTACGCGGGCCTCTCACTGTTGTGGCCTCTCCCACTGTGGAGCACAGGCTCCAGACGCGTAGGCTCAGCGGCCATGGCTCACCGGCCCAGCCGCTCCACGGCATGTGGGATCTTCGCGGACCGGGGCACAAACCTGTGTCCCCTGCATCGGCAGGCGAACTCTCAACCACTGCGCCACCAGAGAAGCCCATCTCACCACTTCTATTCAACACTACTGGAAGTCCTAGCCAAAGTAATTAGACAAGAAATAGAAATAAAAGCAACCAAATCAGAAAGTAAGAAGGTAAATGATCTCTGTTTGCAGATGACATGATCATAGATGTAGAAAACCCTAAAGATTCAACAACAACAAAAACTGTTAAAACTAATAAGAAAATTCAGTAAAATTGCAGGATACAAAGTCAATGTACAAAAATCTGTAGCATTTCTATACACTAACAATAAACTATCCATAAAGGAAATTAAGACAACAATCCAATCTACAATAGTAACAAAAAGAATAAGATACTTATGAATAAACAACTGAAGAAGTGAAAGACTTGTACACTGAAAACTCTAAAACACTGATGAAGGAAATTAAAGAAGGCACAGATAAATGGAAAGACATCCTACAGCAGAAAAATCTTTAAAGCAGTCAGAGGAAAAAAGACACATAATCTATAAGGAAGCAACAATAAGACTTATGATTCATTCTTCTACAGAAAGTCTATAAGCCAGAAGACATTGGAATGACATCTTAAAGTCCTGAAAGAAAAGGTTTGCAAACCTAGAATTCAACATGTACCACAAATATCCAACAAAAGGCAAAAATAAAACATTTTCAAATGGGTGGGGGGAAAGAGAGAGGAAGAGATAGCTTATTGTCAGAAGATCTACACCACAAATAACATCAAACAGAGTTCTTCTTCTTAAAGGAGAATTATCCCAAATGAAAGCATTAAACTTCAGGAATTAATACATTTTCCTGGAAAGAGTAAATGTTGGGCAAATAAGAAGTATTATTGACAGTTTTAAAACAATAAAAGGATTCATATAAAGCTAAAAACTTGGGAAGAAGTAAAACTAGCAAAATAAAGATGTACACTGTAATTTCTAGGCAAACCATGTAAAGGAATAATAGAATAATATGTATTAAAGGCTGAGAGAAGAACAGGAAAATAAAATAAAATAATCCAAAAAAAGGCAAAAAAAAAAAAAAAACAGATGAGAGGTTTTTGTCTCTAAGCAATGGTAGAGTAGCTTAGTCAGACTAACCCTCTCACTGATGCAAAGTGTAAAATCTGGACAAAATATTAAAAATTAAGTATTTGAAGGCACTGAAAAGTAACCAAAGCAGGAGATATAAACAGAAGAGCAGTCTCCTCTTCCTTTTTTTCTTTTTTTGTGGTACGCAGGCCTCTCACTGCTGCGGCCCCTCCCGCTGCGGAGCACAGGCTCCGGACGCGCAGGTTCAGTGGCCATGGCTCACGGGCCCAGCCGCTCCGCGGCACGTGGAATCTTTGCGGACCAGGACACGAACCCGTGTCCCCTGCATCGGCAGGTGGACTCTCAACTACTGCACCACCAGGGGAGTCCGAGCAGTCTACTCTTGAAATACAATTGCAACTGGAGAGATTTTTGAGTTTGCAGCATTCTTCCGAGGACCGGTTCGTGCCCTGGTCCGGGAAGATCCCACATGCCGCGGAGCGGCTGGGCCCGTGAGCCATGGCCGCTGAGCCTGCGCGTCCGAAGCCTGTGCTCTGCAACGGGAGAGGCCACAACAGTGAGAGGCCCGCGTACCGCAAAAAAAAAAAAAAAAAAAAAAAAAAGGGTTAGGAAAACATAATCAGTATAATTATAAAGAACATAAAAAGAATCTATGGACAAATTATTCAAAATAAATTTTAACAAGGTAGCATGAACCCAATATTTAAAATTGATTGCATTTCTACACACCAGCAACAAACAATAAGAAAATGTAACTTTTAAAGAAAAACATCAGGAATTCTCTGGCGGTCCAGTGGGTAGGACTCTACACATTCACTGCCGAGGGCGCAGGTTAAATCCCAGGTCAGGGAACAAAGATCCCGCAAGCTGCACAGTGCAGCCAAAAAAAAAAAGAAAAAAAAAAGAAAGAAAGACATCAATTACAATTACAACAACAAAAACTTTTTAAAAGCCTAGTAATAGGGCTTCCCTGGTGGCACAGTGATTAAGAATCTGCCTGCCAGTGCAGGGGACATGGGTTTGAGCCCTGGTCCAGGAAGATCCCACATGCCACAGGGCAACTAAGACCGTGCGCCACAACTACTGAGCCTGCGCTCTAGAGCCCGTGAACTGCCTGCCAATGCAGGGGATATGGGTTTGACCCCTGGTCCAGGAAGATCCCACATGCCACGTAACAACTAAGCCCGTGTGCCACAACTACTGAACCTGCGCTCTAGAGCCTGCAAGCCACAGCTACTGAGCCTGCATGCCACAACTACTGAAGCCCGCGTGCCTAGAACCCATGCTGTGCAACAAGAGAAGCCACCATAATGAGAAGCCCACGTACTGTGACAAATAGTAGCCCCCACTTGCTGCAACTAGAGAAAGCCTACATGCAGCAACGAAGACCCAACACAGCCAAAAATAAAATAAATAAAATAAAAATTTTTTAAAAAACTAGTAATAAATGTAACAAAAAACTACAAAACTTGTACACAGAAACTTATAAAACTTTAAAGACATTAAAGAAGATATAAACAAACGGAGAGATTGCCTATGTTCAACTGTACAAAACAATTGATGTAAATATGTCACAAATCTACCTAGTCAATGTAACTGCAATCAAAATCCTTAAAGGGTTTTTTGTGGCACTTAAGCAGATTCTAAAATTTGTATAATATATTAAATGATTTAAAATCACCAAGACACTGTCAAAGAAAAAGAATAAAAGCAAGGTGGCTTACCCTGCCAAGTACTTAATAGGATATTATAATATTAGGACAGTATAGTGGATGTAGGGACAGACAAATTGACCAAGAGAACATAATAGGGATTCTAGAAATATGGCTATACTTATACTTAGTAATATGCTGGAGGTGGCATGGCAGATCAGTGGGTGAAAGTGGGAACTATTCAGTAATTGGAGCTGGGTAATGTGGCCATCCACATGGAACAAAATGAAATAGTACTCTTACATCACCACTGAGATGGATCAAGGATTTAAATGTTAAATGTAAAGTGCAAAACCCTAAAACTTTTAGAAGAAAATGAAGGGAGATATCTTTCTAACCTTAAGGTAGAGCATGATCTCTTACACAAGGCACAAAGAGCATTAAACCAGAAAATTAAAATATCAAACTACTAATTATCATAATATGCCTTAAGAAAAGAGAAAACAAAAGCCACAAACTTGGAGAAGATCTCTGTAATCTGTAATACTTATGACCAAAAGAGCATTTGGATTCTAGAATCTCCTACACATCAGCAAGAAAAAGACAAAAGCCTAATAGAAAAATGGGCAAAAGACAGAATAGGCCTTTCATAGGTGATAAAATACATATGGCCAGTAAGTATATGAAGATATGCTCAACCAAATTAATAACCAGGGAAATGTAGACGCAGAGAGATACTATTTTACACCTATTTGAGTGGGAAGAAGGAGGGTGAGAAGAAAGATGAAGAGAAGTTTTACAACTGGAGAAGATGTGGCATTTGTAACATATTGTTGTTGG
The DNA here is from genome assembly GCF_011762595.2 of Tursiops truncatus. Lineage (NCBI taxonomy): Eukaryota > Metazoa > Chordata > Mammalia > Artiodactyla > Delphinidae > Tursiops > Tursiops truncatus. Next base: position 20,652,920 of record NC_047053.1, read on the forward strand.
GAGTAAAGTGACTCATTTACTTCGGAAAACAATCTGGCATTATCTTATTGCTTGAATATTCACATACTTCCTGACCTAGCAATTCTACTCCTAGGTGTGGACCCAGAAGAAACTCTTGAAAATATGCACCAGAAGACTGAACAAGAATATTCAAGGTAACGCTGTTTATATGGCAGAAAACGACATGTTGTCCATAAACAGTAGTAACGAAAACAGATAAATCAGAGATTCTGAGTAATGGTGGCCTTTCTTCAGTAACTGAATGTATGAAGCTGGGTCTCAATCTAGATTTCCCAGCAACATGATGTACTTCCTTTTTTGTTTAAACTAAATTGAGTTGGGGTTCTCTTGCTTCCAATTAAAGGAGTTCCTATTACACCAAGAAAAGTCTAATCAAAATCTGAAAAATTAGATTTTGACATATTCAATGATAAAAACACCAAAGCATTCCCCTGAATGCCAGAATATACTTTGATGATAAGTTTCAAGATAGAGCTGATGTGAAGAGAAGATTTGAAAATACTCACACCAAGTCCAAAGAAACCAGAATTAAATTACCTGTAAGGTGATATCTCTGCTCCTGACTTTCCAAATTCTTATATTTATACAGAGACCAATCAAGGGGTATAGGTGATAACATACTTTGTTGAAGTTTCATCTCTTCAAATGACCTGGAAAAATCTTAAAAAACAAAAATCACTTTCTCAATTTGTCACAACTAAATGCTTAGTATATCAACAAAATGCTTAGTATATCAAAAGTTTGCTTAGAAATGACCCCATTTTTCCAATAGAAATATTGTTAGATATTGTGCTTAGATTCCCAAGTCAAACATAAGTTATAAATTTATTCCTTGAGGCTGTTGAAACACACTATATTGAATACTAATAGGAAACTGCATTAATAGTAATTGAATACGTTACCATATAATTGGGTTCATTTTTAAAGCAATTAAAATTAGAAGACATGATGGCTAGTGGAGAGCTGAATTTTGTGCAGATTCTAAGGAAGAAGCTTGCACTTTCAGAGATTTTTAAGTTGCTAGTGCTGGTCTAATTTCATTGGAGGCTTTTCTTTTCCAAAAATCAGATGAAATACCAACACTATCCTTTTCTTATCAGTCCAATTTAGGGTTACACGTTGATTCACAAACGGGAGAGACAGGAGAGGAAGAGGGAAGAGGTTCTAAGGGAAATAAATGCAAAGGTGTAAAGAAAGATGAAGGAGCAAGTAAATAAAAGAGGCAAGTGTTCCTGAGAGAGAGAAGTGGTCAGTTACTGAAACCAAGCTCAGAAGGGAAAGGGAGAAGGAATTCACAGGCTCTCCTTGAAAGTGAGTAGAAGTGACAAGGAAGAAAAGCAGGGTTAATTGGATCTTTATACCAGGCAGTGCTACAGAGAGGAGGTAATGTGCTTTCTAAGTGGGTAGAGATAGTGAACTACGATTGTAACCACCAGAGATTAGTAAATTAGGTGTTGAAATTTGAGGACTATTGATGTTGCTCCAAATCCAAGAGAAAAAAAAAGCTTTGCCATCCCAGCCAAATATACCCTTATTTCTAATCCCCCTTCCTCACTTGGTTCAGGATCCAGCATTAATTGGCACCATTCCTCCACGGTCAGCTGCATCACTTGATTATCTTTCACATGCCAGGAATTTGGCTTTTTGGCAAATACTGCACAACAGAATAGCTCTATTTTGAGCGCACAGACATATCCACAAAGACTTCCTTCATCATATACTTCAAGGAATTTGCATGAATAATTTATCTTCTTCTTCTCTATACAGAAGTGATAGACAGGAAACTTGCTAATGCAGTTCTATTTCTTTTTCTATCTTGTCAAGGTCACTCTTCTCTGCTTTAAAGCCAGTTACTTCTTGATTTTTTTCACTTAAACCAATAAACAAATATCCCCCATGAGTATTTGAAAATGCAGAAACATATTGAGGGAGAATATCTTTAATGCGTTGTAACAACTTTTCTGTTGAGTAGTCTTTCATTTCAACATGTGTGGATTCAGTAAAGGTGAGTTTTTCTCTGTACCTGAGTTGCATCCTATTAAAAAAGTCAGCAGCCAAGGCCTTCATGCTACTTTCTTCTTGTACATCAAAACGGTACCTCTTTGGAGATGATTTAGGTATTAAAGAAAATCCCTCTCCAGCTTCTAGCCTGTCTTTGAGGAATTCCAGTGCAGCGGTAGCATTCATGACTTTTACAGAGGTTATATCTCTTTTGTACAAATTGGAGCTCAAGGTGGCAATCCTCAACCCAGAGGTTTCTGAGCTCCACGATTTGACAAAAATCAGAAAATATTTACCTCGCTGCATAAAGTCTAAGTATTTAGAAACAAACGAAACAATATTGGAAAAAGAATTTTCCAAATCTAATCCTATTCCATCTTTTTCATAACTATAGTTTTCATTCTCAATTTCAGCCCTGCACACGCCCCCTCCAGAATTCAGCAAAGCAACCACAGATTGTGAGACGTTTTCATTCTGCTTTTTTCTCAATTGACAATCTTTCATTTTTTTTCTATTCTTCTCCCCGAAAGTGACTTTTCCCACATCTAGAACCAGCTCAGCATAGTCAGTGTCCAAAACAACACGGACGGTCATTTCCCTCGAAGCCATTCAACTTCCAAGCAGAAATTCTTTTCTGTAAAACAGACAGAGCCATTTAAAATAGGACCTGAGCAAAAGAGATAGCAAATTGTGTATTGTGAGGCAAACCCAACAAAATTCTTTATTTTGTTTTATCCTATATTCCACTGGATGCCATGATAAGGATACAGATATAAAATAGGTTTTGGGGACATATTCTGAACTGATGATAATGATAGTGATGATAAGACGATAGTAATTTCTACTCCTGTAAAATTTTCCAAATTTTTGCCATAGTTTTATATGATCCTCTTCTAATTGTTTTAATCTAATTTTTATCTGTGTTTATATCTCTTTTCTAATCCCTAATATTATATAACTTGCTTCTTTTCTTAAATAAGCCCCTGAGGGGAGCCTATCTATGTTTCTGATCTCAGTGAACCAAATTTTAGTTTTATATATTACATATACTTTTATTTTTTAAATAATTTCAACTTTATCTTAATTATTTTCTTTTATTGGGGAATCCCTTGGGAGTCTAAAGACATCTAGCAATATGCCATTTTAATAATTTTTCCTTCTTGCAAGGATGAGTTAGATTCATAAATTTTGGCCATTGATCTTAAGCAAGTTGGGCCAAGTCACTATACCCTTTTTCTATCAGATATCCACATATTTTCAATGAGGTAAAATTCTTATATACAAAAACATCTGCTTTAGGTATAAGTATCCCAAATTCATTAACCCTGTCCCTTTAAGGTCTGCTGGGATTACAGCTTTGTTATAGATGGCCTAGAGACAGCTGAGAGAAGAGTTCATCACAGGTAGTGATCACTACACTTGGAAAGGATACAAAGGTCAGAATACTCTTGTCCACTGCTGGATCAGTATCCTGCAGAGACTCAGCTGTAGGCTGTGGATACACCTCAGTCTCTATAAACTTCTGATCATATGTAAACAGCTGTATGGACTGAATGTTTGTGTCCCTTCAAAATTCATATGTTGAAACCCTCCCCTACCACCTGATGGTATGAGGAAGTGGGGCCTTTGGGGGGTAATTAGGATCAGATGAGGTCATAAGGGCCGAGCACTCATGAGTAGGATTAATGCCCTTGTAAGAACCTCAAGAGAGGTTGCCTCCCTTCTCTGCTCTCTACCATGTGAAGATACAATGAAAAGTCTACAACCAGGAGAGGACCCTCATTAGAACCTGACCACACTGGCACCTTGATCTTGGACTGCCCAGCCTCCAGAACTGTGAGAAATAAGTTTCTGTTATAAGCCAGCCAGTCTATGATATTTTTACAATAGCAGCCAGAGCTGACTAAGACAACAACAGTAAATTTGGGGCTCCAGATGATTTGGACAGTTGGGGTTAAACCAAGAGAATTCCTTTGTTGATCATGGACCATTCCATATAGAGGAAAAAAAGCAACAATATATTCCACAGAACACTTAGCAAATTACAGGGCCTAGACTAAGTGTTCAGTAAATGTCACCACTCCAAATGCCCCAGAGTAGTCACCACCCCCTGTGAAACTTGGGGCCTCTGTGCCTTTGCCCTCTCCCACTTTTGTCTCCTGAAAACTCTCATCCTTCCTAGAAGTCCCATGTCTATCCTCTTCTCAGAGCTCCCACAGAACTTTTTATTCATGCTGGGCCCTAATCTTACCATAGATCTAGAGAAATCTTTAGAAACAGAGTACTGAAGTGTTTAGAGTGGTTGTTTTCAAACTACGTGAAATCTGGTGGGGGCTCCTAATCATTTAGGACACCAGGAGGAAAGGCCTGGGGCCTCGTTCCTGCCATGGACTCTGAACCTCGGTGGGTGCAGAGCACTCTTCCTGCTCTGGAATGTCTTCCATGAAATTTTCTGAGCCCTTCCAGTGCCTGGGCCCACTAGAGAAAGCCCACGCACCAGCCAGGGCCAGCAGTGTCATCCTGGAAAGGTGCCCAAGCCTGGACAACACTCTATGGGTCCAGGTCCCCATTTCTTCTCTTTTCAGTGCTCAATGGCCCTTTACCCAAGGAGCCCCGGGACTCATACCAACGTGTTGTCCTGGGACCTCATGGCTGAATCCTGGTTCTGGAGAATAGCCTCGTGCTATAAATTGAATGTTTATGTGTCCCCAAAATTAACATGTTGAAACCTAATCCCCAGTGTGATGGTGTTTGGAGATAGGGCCTTTGGGATGTGATTAGGTCACAACGGTGGAACCCTCACAAATAGGATAAGTATCCTTATAAAAGATTCCCCAGAGAGCTGCCTGACCCCACGACAGGGGTCAGAGGACATGTGAGGACAGAGAAAAGACAGTCATCTATGAAACAAGAAGTGGTCCTCACCAGACACCAAATCTGCTGCACCTTAATCTGGACTTCCCAGCTTCCATAACTGTAAGAAATAAACTTCTGTTGTTTATAAACCACCCAGTCTATGATATTTTGTTATAGCAGCATGAACAAACTAAGACACCTGGTAAGTGGATCACCTCACTGGCTGAAATTATTTCTTTCGCAGGATTGAGACTGGATTGCCAGAATGGTGCTAATGTTCTGATTTTAGTTAACTTAAATTATTTTTATTGACAGAAGCCCCACAAAAAATTATTTGCCCAGGTAGAATTCACCAGTGAAGCTATCTGGTCCAGGGATTTTCTTTTTTGATTACTGGGTTTTTGATTACTGATTCAATTCTCTTACTAGTTATAGGTTGATTCAGATTTTCCATTTCTTCCTAATTCACTCTTGGTAGGTATGTTTCTAGGAATTTGTCCATTTCCTCTAGGTTATCCAATTTGCTAGTGTACAATTGTTCATAGTATTCTCTTATAATCCCTTTTATTTCTGTAAAATTGGTATTAATGTTCATTTTTTATTTTAGTTGAGGGTTTTTTTTTCTTCATCAATATAAAGGTTTGTCAATTTTGTTGATTAAAAAAACTCAGTTTGGGCTTCCCTGGTGGCGCATTGGTTAAGAATCCATCTGCCAATTCAGGGGACACAAGTTTGAGCCCTGGTCCGGGAAGATCCCACATGCCACGGAGCAACTAAGCCCGTGTGCCACAACAACTGAGCCTGCGCTCTAGAGCCCGCGAGCCACAACGACTGAGCCCGCAAGCCACAACTACTGAAGTCCGCATGACTAGAGGCCGTGTTCCACACAATGAGATGCCTGCACACCGCAACGAAGAGTAGCCCCTGCTCGCCACAACTAAAGAAAGCCCACGCACAGCAACAAAGACCCAACACAGCCACAAATAAATAAAATAAAATAAAAAATTTTAAAAGCTTTAAAGAAAAAACCTCAGTTTCATTGTTTTTTTTCTACTGTTTTTCTATTCTGTATTTCATTTCTTCTGCTCTAATCTTTATTATCTCCTTCCTTTTGCTAACACTGAGTTTTGTTTGTTCTTCTTTTTCTAGTTTAAGGTATAAAATTAGGCCGTTGATTTGAGATCTTTTTTCTTTTTTTTCTTTTTGTTGCAGTATGCGGGTCTCTCATTGTTGTGGCCTCTACCGTTGCGGAGCACAGGCGCAGGCTCAGCGGCCATGGCTCACGAACCTAGCCGCTCCGCGGCATGTGGGATCTTCCCGGACCAGGGCACGAACCCGTGTTCCCTGCATCGGCAGGTGGACTCTCAACCACTGCGCCACCAGGGAAGCCCAAACCGAAATCTTTTATACTTTTGACTGTGGGGAAAATTCTTTCTGACCTGGATTGGGGATTTAGTCTGTGCTGTTAGCTCTTTTTAATGGGAAAGGGGAAGGCATTCACATCTCCTTAGTTATGCCAGACTGCAGGTTCGTGGGAACTGCACAGAAAGGTAGGACAGGAGTGACAGGAACTACCTTCTGAGGAATAAAAACCATAGTTCATTCTTTGCCCTCCTCCTTTAACACTGTATATTTAGTTTAGAAAGGCGTGGTTCTTATCTCCCCCCCACCCCCGCCCCCTTTAGGTTATAAACTTCGGCAGGACACTAACAGTGCCTGGTTTCTCCTTCTGGATTTAGAAGACAGTTCATCAGTGTCTGGTCAGCCACATTTTTACCAGCAGAACCTGTTCCCTAACTTCCCTTATTTAAGGACCCCAGGCGTGCAGGGCACCCCCAAGGAGCTGCACTTGCCTGACCTGTCCCTCCAGCACCCTGCCCTTGCTCCCTTCCTAGTCCATGCCAAACCCCAACTTCCTCTCCCCAGGCTCTTTAAGACGCTTCCCAGCTCACGCATGGGATGACGTACTGCCCTGACCTCAAGTTCCCAAGTGTCCTGATCGCAAGTCCTTAACAGTCTGTGTAGTTTTTTGGTAGATGCTGCTACTGAGACAGGCATCACAGAGCCAAGACTTCCAGATCGAAGATAACAGCCGAGGGTCTCCCCGGGAGCGGGGTGGACGGGGCTGTGTTGGCTGCACCCCACCTCGTCAAAGAGCCAGCAGACTAGATTTAAAAGGGATAAGAAGCTGAGGTTCCGATATTTGGCAACGGAGAGGGGACAAACTTACCCAGGAGCGCTGCTCGGGATTCGCAGGATTCTTGGGGGAGCTAGAATACCCAGTTTGCGAGGAGAGCTGGTGCACTCGAGTTAAGGCGGAGCATTCAGCCAATGGTGACGCCGCTCCGCCCCCGAAACTTTCCGGGAGAAGCGACTGGACTTTAAGCACTGTCTCAGAGTGGTGGCGGGAGATTTCTCCTTTCGTATTTGGTTATCTGTATTTTCTATATACTGCACGGTAAGACCAAAAGAACGAAGCGCATTTAAAGAAAACAAAGAAAGAAAGAAGTGGGCGAAGCCCGTCTTCCGGTCCCCGTCCGCGCGCTCTACACCACCTAAGCGGACCCAGGTCCGGGTCCTTTGGCGCACTGGCTTCCCGAGAGGCGTACGGCCCTTACCGCCCTTTAGAGCGGCAGCCAATCAACTTTTCAGGAAGTACCCCCGCGCGCTGTGAGCTCCCCTGAGCTTTCGCGTCACTGGCGTTTTTTTTGCCCCCTCAAAACTGAAGAAGGATCAGGGCTTCTGGCGGGGTGATCCTACTCGGGACTTTCCAGCTCTACTCTCATTCCTTGAGCCGTACTACTGTCCCGTGGACTAAAAGCGCAGTAGCCTCTAGGGACCGGGCGAGAGCTGTTAGTGCACCGAAAGGACGAAAGGGAAGAAGAGCGGTCTGCTCCGCGGGAGGCAGATTCGGACACACAACCCCTCGTGGTATAAGGAGCACCTTGGGGCCATCAGGGATAATGAGTCCAGAGCTGGCTCCAATGACTTCTCTCAGGACATAAAGCTTTCCTGACACTTTCCTTTTCTTGGGGCCCCTTTTTTTATGGTAATTATGGTAATGGATATTTCTGCAGCTCATCAGGTCTAAAACCTGTCTTCAGAACCCACAGACATTGAAACGCACAGAAACCTTGTTTTAAAACAGAGAGAAAGAGAAGGCGGGAGGGGGAGAGAAGGAGGGAGGGATGCCTAAGGAACCCTGAGCTGCTGAAGTCTTCTACCGTCAACCGCAGACCTGTGAGTGACAGAACGTTCAGAGGATTCCAACCGCAACCTTCAAGCCAGTTGAAAATGAATGGAACAGAGACAAGACTTCCCCCTGTCCCCTGTCCGTATTCTGGGCTCACAGGATCCGTGAGTATGGTTATATATTTTTTTAATCTTTTTTTTTTTTTTTTAACTTTTGGCCGCTCAGCGCGCCCTGTGGTATCTTAGTTCCCCGACTGGGGATCCAGTTGGCTCCCTCTGCAGTGGAGATGCGGAGTCTTAACCACTGGACCGCCGGGGAAGTCCCCAAGTATGGTTATTTTATGCGACTGAGTTTTGGAATAACTTGTTATGCATCTATAGTAACTGGAACAATATTATGTGTATTCTTCTTGGGGCTCTTTTTCTCATTTTCTAAGGACTTTGCAACGTTTGATATTTTCAGACGCTTATTTATTTATTTTTCCGATCATTATAGTTCTTACTTTTTTTTTTTTTTTTTTGCTTGTATGTGCTGCAAATATCTGTAGACAGTTTGGAGACAATGACATCTTTACGAGATTACAATTTCTGATACATGGACATAATATATCCTATACTTAATTACATTTTCTTCAATGTCTCACAATAAAGTTATATACAATTTTCCATAAGGATCTTGCACATCTTTTGTGTCAATTGTATCTCAGTAAAGCTAGAAGAAAAAATAAATTCCTGATTTAAACGGCCTTGGTCATGATGTATTATCATTTTTAGATTTTGTTGGATTTGGTTTGCTAAAATTTTATTTAGAATTTTTTTCATCTAGACATTGAATGGTGATGATTTGCAACTTTCCTCTCATATTTTACTTATCCAATTGGTTATTGAGATTATGCTAGCCAATGTTCATAGCAGCACTATTTACAATAGCCAAGATATGGACACAACCTAAGTGTCCATCAACAGATGAACACAAATGAATGGATAAAGAAGATGTGGTGCATATATATAATGGAATACTACTCAGCCATTTAAAAAAGGGATGAAATAATGCCATTTGCAGCAACATGGATGGACCTAGAGATTATCATATCATGTGAAGTAAGTCAGACAAAGACAAAAATCATATGATATCACTTATATGTGGAATCTAAAAAAAGTTATACAGGGCTTCCCTGGTGGCGCAGTGGTTGAGAGTCTGCCTGCCGATGCGGGGGACACGGGTTCGTGCCCCGGTCCGGGAAGATCCCACATGCCGCGGAGCGGCTGCGCCCGTGAGCCATGGTCGCTGGGCCTGCGCGTCCGGAGCCTGTGCTCCGCAACGGGAGAGGCCACAACAGTGAGAGGCCCGCGTACCGCAAAAAAAAAAAAGTTATACAAATGAACTTATTTACAAAACAGAAACAGGCTCACAGACATAGAAAACAATGTTATGGTTACCAAAGGGGAAAGGGCTGGGAAAGGGATAAATTAAGAGTTCGGGATTAATTATACATTACTATATATAAAATAGATAAACAACAAGGACCTACTGTATAAGCACAGGGAACTATATTCAATACCTATAATAGAAAAGAATCTGAAAAAGAATATATATATGTATATGTATGTGTATATATATATATATATATATATATATATATATAAAACTGAATCAATTTGTTGTACTCCAGAAACTAACACATTGTAAAACAACTATACTTCAATTTAAAAAAAAAAATAAATCCAGGAAATTGCTAGAAGAAATATGCAAAATAAAGGGATTAAAAAAGAGTATGCTAACGTCATAAAATTAGTTAGGCAGTGTTTCCTCTTTTTCTGTTCTTGTGGGGAGTTTGTGTAATATCGAAACTCTCTCTTCCTTAAACTTGTTTCTTAGAATCTGCTGTGATAGAGTTACCATGTTTTTCTGGATCTTTCCAATGTATACATGTCATTAAACTTTTGTTTGATGTTCTCTTGTGTATAAATAAAGAAAAACGTGATAATTGAGGGAAAGTATTTTATTGATAATTCATTATGTATAATGTTTATAGAATTTCTACTTTTATTGATGAGTTACTTTTAAATGTTTTTTTTAAATTCCCAAACATATGAAGGTTTTTATAGTTACTATTTAACTACTAATTTCTAATTTATTTGCATTGTGGAGCCAAAGAGTGTAGTTGTATAATATCACTCCGTGGAACTCTCTTGAATAATTACTTTTTAATAGGAAAAATCCTAAATATTATGTTTTAAGAAGTAAAAACATCCCCACAAGATATTTATTAATTATAAATGGGAAAAATTGTAAATTTACAGTGGAGAAACTGGCAGACATCACCTTATCCAAGTGATCAAAGTTAGCATCATCCGTAATGGGATAAATCAATATCATGGGTCTTCTGATATAATGCACTGAGAAGGACAAAAAGCACTTCTATAGGGGCTTCCCTGGTGGCGCAGTGGTTGAGAGTCCGCCTGCCGATGCAGGGGACACGGGTTCATGCCCTGGTCCGGGAAAATCCTACATGCCGCGGAACGGCTGGGCCCGTGAGCCATGGCCGCTGAGCCTGCGCGTCCAGAGCCTGTGCTCCGCAACGGGAGAGGCCACGGCAGTGAGAGGCCCGCGTACCGCAAAAAAAAAAAAAAAAAAAAAAAAAAAGCACTTCTATAACCTTTTCATAACCTGAATTGAGAGACATCCTCCACAATAACAGGCCTAAACTCTTCAATAGTGGCAAGGTCATCAAAGGCAAAGACTGGGGAACTGTTCCAGACTAAAGGAGGTTAAGAAACATGAAAACTAGGGACTTCCCTGGTGGTCCATAGGTAAAGAATCCGCTTTCCAATGCAGAGAACTAGGGTTTGATCCCTGGTCGGGGAACTAAGATCCCACATGCTGCGGGGCAACTAAGCCCATGCGCCACAACGAAGAGCATGAGCACTGCAATGAAGATTCCACGTGTCACAACTAAGACCTGACACAGCCAAAAATAAATAAATAAATAAATAAATAAATAAATTGAAAGAATGGTTATTTGAAAAAGACATGAAAACTAAATGTAATGTGTGATCCTAGATTGAATCCTAGACCAGAATTTTTTTCTTTTGCCGTAAAGACATTTATGGCACAATTGATAAAAGTCAGATAAGGTCTATAGATTAGATCGGAGTACTATATCAGTGTTAATTTCCTGATTTTGATTATTGTGCTGTGAATGTCCTTATTTTTATGAAACACCCCTGAAGTACTGGCAGTAAAGGAGTATCATGTCTGCGACTTACTCTCAAATGTTTCAGTGGAAAAAATGGCAGTAGAAGGAGGCACGGAGACAAGGAGGAAAAAAGCCATCAGGATAATCTGTGGCCAAAGGACTCTGGACACAGTGATATCTAACATCTAATTTTAAATATTTGCCTTTCACTGTAAGCAAACCTTTACTATGTTTTGCTAAAATTAGGGCCTGATGTTTCCTGTAACTTGGGAGATGAAGGGAGAGACCTTTTTCTTCTTGGGATACAGAGGAGCATGGAGGGGGCAGAGCTTGGAAGAGCTGTCATGTCAATCAAGGAGGTAACCGGCCGGGGTCTTGGAACAGCAGTCCAGAGCAAAAAGTGAGAGGAGAGGACCGGAAGAGATCTGTGGTGCATGGAAGCATTTCTGGCACTCTCAGAAATCTTAATGCACGGAAACTAGATAAAAGACCAAACTTTCTGTATTTACACATAATGAGAGCTGACAATATCAGGTGGGCATCAAAAATCTCAGTGACACGGATAGCTGGAAACCTAGGGACATTCAGATTGCAAATGGATAGTTTTCTCTGCTAAAAAGTAAAAGAAATTGAACAAAACACTTTGACCCTCCCTCCCTTCCCCTTGTATTGAATATAGAGGAAAGAAAAAGAGTAAAAACAGGTACTGTAGAATTTTTGGTTATATAGATTCTCCAGCGTATAAAGACAACTGCATCCTGGTCTTTAAAACTACATGAGGGCTTCCCTGGTGGTGCAGTGGTTGAGAGTCCGCCTGCCGATGCAGGGGACACGGGTTCATGCCCTGGTCCGGGAAGATCCCACATGCCGCGGAGCGGCTGGGCCCGTGAGCCATGGCCGCTGAGCCTGTGCGTCCGGAGCCTGTGCTCTGCAACGGGAGAGGCCACAACAGTGAGCGGCCCGCGTACTGCAAAAAAAAACCAAACAAAAAAACTACGTGAAATACATTGTACATGTGATTGATGCCATGAACATCAGAATAGATCAGAAGTACACTTGGAGATCATTGCAACTTTATACATAAGAGAATAAAAGGAGGTTGTAGGAAGGTGGGGTGTGGTAGACATGGGGAATGCACCACCCAGATCTCCCTTCAAGGGAGGTTTCCTGCCCAGATTTGGAGAGGGCAGTCGGCATACCAGCCTCTAAATGTCAGCTCCTTCAAGGCCCGCCTCAGCTGCAATGAGCTGCATTGCTTGGGGTCACAAACCACTCCCAGACTCACAATCTACAACTGACAACTGGAAAATGAGTTATGGACAATATAAAGTCTCAAACATTCAGCTCAATGCTGGACAACTCTGTTGGGCAAAATTCACTGTACAGCATCCTGCCTGGTTGGCTAAGGTTTGTTGAGGGCTGCATCCCAGTTCAACTGCTTTTCTCTACCCAATTCTGCTTCCTCCCATTCTATTCAGGGTGCTGCTCTGTCATAAACATCTTTCACCTTAAACTGCAGCTCAGCATCTGCTTCTGGAGAACTCAACCTGCAACATGATGTGAGAGGATATAGCAGACTCTGTAGACCTAAGAAAGATACGTAGTGTGGCAGACGTAAATTGATATATGAACAAAGGTATTTCACTACCTAGGATGAGTAAGAGGGAGAAAGAGAGGCCCATGGTTTAGCATGAAAGGAGATGAGGGTAAAGTTGGCATGTGTTTGGATGTTGGTTCTGATGCTTTTGCAGAAACCTCAAGTTGACAATGGCTTAAAGAAATTAGAAGTGTATTTCTCATAAAGAAGTAAAAAATGATGTGTTATTCCTCTGAGAAGTCAACAAAGTCCAAGACCTCTTCCATTTTGTTGCTCTGCCTCACTTGACATGCTTCACATGTTAAGCAATATAGGCCAGGTCATGGTGCAGGAACAAACGATCCCCAAATCTCAGTGGCTTACAACAAACATTTGCTTTCTCACTTACACTGCAGGTCTGCTGGGGGTTCACTTTGGCTCTGCTCCACATCCTTCTCATGTGGGGATGCAGGCTGCCAGAAGAACCCTATCTGAGACATCACCAGTCTTGTGGCAGAAGAAGACAAGAGCAAGGAGAAACTACATGATGGTCTTAGAGCTTTTGCTCAGAGTAGCACACATCACTTCTCATATTTAATTGGCCAAAGCAAATCAAATGGCCAAGTTTGATTTCAATGTGGCAGTAAGTGTAATCCTAATCCAAGGAGGGACAGACAATATTTTGGAAAAGACTACAATACATCACAAATATTTGCTCACAAAAATTCACTTCTCTTCCTTTCATATTCAAGATATACCTCCATCCCTAAAGAAAACAACTCAAAAATTCCATCCCAGTGGGATGTCCCATGATAGAGTAAGTCCTGATATTGTGATAGTCTTCATATTAGGTCTGGAGAGGACTCTTTTTGGAGATTTAAGTTATCTACCCTCCCCCGCCCCCAACACAACACGTACACACTATGCAATGCGAAACAGTAAGTGGATAACCTCAGTAAATCCTCCCATTCAGACAGGGGAAGAATGGGAGGCACAGGATAGTCACTGATCCGTAAAAATTCTGAAATTCGTCTGGTCAGGCAGACATTGACTTGGACTTCTGACCTGGGGAGGAGAGTGTACTTTGATCAGTTTTGCTCCCAGTAAGTCGTTCCCCTTGTCCACTACTCCCCAAGGTTCTTGGTTTCACCCTCAGAGAGTTCCTCCTTTTGCATCATCTTCTTCTGCCACATTTAAAGAGGAAACTGGGAACCATTCTCTCCCTGCATGCTGAGCAGCTTCCTCAACATACCACCTGCCCCTAGAATGATGGGGGCCCAAGGTTTGTTTCAAGTCTCAGGAAGTCACAGTTTTTGGCTTTTTAGTCAATGACTTTCTGGCAATTTAACTTTCTCAAAAACATTTTTTGTTAGTGTTGTTTGAATCTATTTGGTTCCAGTTAACTCCATGTGTCAATACCTAGAATTCTTTTTGAAATATACTTCTCTCTTTAGATTTAATTCCATGTACCTTGAACTTAGCAGGCTTCCATAGGAGACCCATGTATTCAAGCTCTTTTCTCTGAGCCATTTTGTCGACTGAAATAATTTATTCACTGTCAACTTAATTGATTCAGAGATTTCACCCTTGGGTTTAATAGCCACTTCATTAACTGCATCTTTGCCAACAGGCTGAGTTTGAATCTCACTTCTTTGTTGAATCTAAAAAACAAATGAACAAACAAAACAGAAACAGACTCACAGATACAGAGAGCAAACTGGTGGTTGCCTGAGGGGAGAGAGGTTGGGGGATGGCAAAATAGGTAAAGGGGATTAAGAGGTACAAACTTGCATTTAAAGAATGAATAAGTCCTAGGGATGTAATGTACAGCATAGGGAATATAGTCAAGAATATTGTAATAACTTCGTATGGTGATGATGGTAACTAGACTTATTGTCTTAATCATTTCAAAATGTATAAAAATATCAAATCACTACATTGTACACCTGAAACTAATATACTTTGTATGCTAATTAAAACAATTAAAATTAAATTAAAAATTTAAAAATATTTAAAGCGTTACACCAGGAAATGGAAAAAAAATCTGGATAGTTTATGTAGATTTCCTTGCTTTCAAGGAGGTGTATCTTCAATCTCCATCCTTTGAGTGTGGGCTGCACTTACTGACATGAAGAGTGGGGAAAAGTAACTTTACAGTAGAGAAACCTAGCAAGCACTACCTCAGTCAGGTGACCAAAGTTAACATCATCAGTGATAAGTCACATTGAGAGCCTATGTCCTTGATATGATGTGATGAGAATGACTCTTAGCCCCTGTGGTCTTTCTCTCAAAAACCCATAACTCCAGTCCAATTACGAGAAAAACATCAGACAAACCCAAATTGAGGGGCATTGTACAAAATGCCTGACTAGTACTCATCAAAACTGTCAGGGTCACCAGAAACAAAGTCTGAGAACTGTCACAGAACAAAGGAAGCTAAGGAGACATGACTACTGAATGTAATGTGGTATCTTGGATGAGATCCTGGAACAACAAAAAAAGGACATTAGGGAAAAACTAAGAAACCCAAATAAAGTGTGGAGTTTAATTAACAGTAGTGTCCCTTTTTAATAAATATTTATTTATTTTTTAAAATTAATTTTTGGCTGCGTTGGGTCTTCGTTGCTGCACGCGGGCTTTCTCTAGTTGCGGTGAGCGGGGGCTCCTCTTTGTTGCGGTGCCCGGGCTTCTCATTGCAGTGGCTTCTCTTGTTGCAGAGCATGGGCTCTAGGCGCACGGGCTTCAGTCGTTGCAGCATGAGGGCTCAGTAGTTGTGGCATGTGGGCTCAGTAGTTGTGGCTCACAGCTGTAGAGCGCAGGCTCAGTAGTCGTGGCACACAGGCTTAGTTGCTCCATGGCATGCGGGGTCTTCCTGGAGCAGGGATTGAACCCATGTCCCCTGCACTGGCAGGCGAATTCTTAACCATGGCGCCACCAGGGAAGTCCCAACAGTAGTGTCCTAAGGTTGGTTCCTTAGCTGTGACAAATGAACCATAGATAAGATGCTAACAAAACGAGAAAGTGAGTGAGGGGTATACGGAAGCTTTCTGTACCAACATTGTAACTTTCCTGTAAGTCTAAAACAAAATTTAAATTTAAAAATTAAAAAACATTTTGTTTTATTTTTACAATGGCTGGGTAGATTTTCAGATCTTAGTGAAGTTAGGTCCCAAATGGTTAGAGCCAGATTGCAGATAGGCAGGTACCCCCAGCAAAACCCAACTAGAGGTTAATCTTGCTTAACCTTTTGCTGGGTCATATTTGACCCTCTCATGGAGTCACTGGCCTCAGTGCTCCCTTTTTCCAAAATTTAATAATTTATTTTACAGCACCATTTTTTTTC
Source organism: Tursiops truncatus (assembly GCF_011762595.2). NCBI lineage: Eukaryota > Metazoa > Chordata > Mammalia > Artiodactyla > Delphinidae > Tursiops > Tursiops truncatus. The sequence goes on from NC_047053.1 coordinate 20,669,109, forward strand.
TGTTTAATGAGACACAAACTCTCAAATTTTTACTTAAAACAGAAATGCAGCAGATATACAAGGTAAAGCTTTCCTCATTCGTATGGAAGAAGAAGGCAGCATCAATAATCCTCTTCAGTCTAAAGAGAAACTCATGAGTATTTATATATTTTTTAAATATTATAGTTTTAAAATATTATTACTAGGGCGATAAATAAATCATTAAGTGACACAACCAGTCAGAATTAGACTTTTATTTTCATTTATTTTTTTCAGAGACATCAATGGTTAATGAATGGGGGAGCTTACATGTCTGAAGCAAGGTCCTGGAGAGACACCCCACTGTGGTGGCAGTCTTCACTCCCGGAGGAGGGGTGGGGAGCTGGGGAGGGTGGGAGGAGGGAGATTGCCAGTTATAGGGGAACTGACGTTGGGTGGGCTCATTAGTTAGCAAGGAAACCAGTAGAGGGGCAAGCCCCTCACTGCCCCTTTGATAAGAACAATTACTAGCTGGGGCTTGGGACAAGTAGGCAGAAAGGTCAGTCATGTGAGTAGGGTGTAGGTGAAGCTGGCACTGGTTGGGCAGGGGATGTACAGAGAGCAAGAGAGCAGCCATCTTGAGTGGCCTGACCATACACTCTACCCCTACTGACCCTGCACAACCCTTACCATCTTGGTCCACCCCTATTCCATGATATCCCTGGGGTCAAGTATATAGGGGGCGCTGCAACCAGATGCCACAAATACAATACAGACAGGTCACCCCTGGTTTTCACAAACCCAGAGCCACCCCTATGGGGAGGGGAAGGCCCGGCTTTAAAAGAAACATTCTGGTGGTCTAGCCAGGAGTCAGCAGGCACAGTACAGATCTGTCACCCCATGTTATGTTGAGTGCCATTAGGGGTGGACCCATTAGGTCTTTCCAAACAAAAAACAATTAATCCCACTAGTTGGACCTGTGTGTTCAGAAGCCAGCCTGTTCCATTCCACACAGCATAGCCCAGAGGGGCTCATGGGCAGTCAATTGTACATTAACATATGCTGACAGGGGTCCTTCTGATGTATTGGCATATGGGATGTCTTTTCCCCACTAGCCACAGTAGCCGGGTTGATTTTTCATGGAAGTCCAGAGGAGGATGTCAAGAGCATCTCACTGCGGACCCAGCAGTTAGACTTATTTCACAGTGAGGCCAGTGTTGCTGCTCAGTCCTCGAATAGATTTCCTCCACTCAGGCTAGGGATGAAATGTAAGACATCTAACAGGCACAACACAGGGGAGATCATGACAATTAAGCAAAATACAAGCCGTAACTGCATTCAGAGATAATACCACACCTGCCTGTGGTTTTTGTCCTGGTCTGCAATACAGTTCAGAAAACTCGAGTGTTCAGTAATACAAGAGCATGTCCAAAATCATGTATACAATGGCCGCCTAGCTTCACCTTGGTTGTCTGAACGTCAGCTACTCCATCTTGACTTTCAAATGCATTCCCTTCCTCCATGGACAAAGCAGATGTACAATGCATGTCTGAAAGGCCAAAAAACAGGCTGCTCTGGTCAGTAAAATTTAAGTTCAACCATGTATAAGCCTTCTGACTTCCCCATACCTCAATATGTGCAGATTTTTCCATCATTTCCCCTCTTGATTGCAAATCTTTCAATAGAAAGCATTGATGATCAAAATATCCATCTCTCAATGCTGGGGTGCTGACTCCTACCCCAGGTTCAGAACGTGTCCCTCGGTGCTAGTCTTCCTTTATATTCGCCAAGCCATTCATGTTGGGGGAAAACTAATCAGACCTCGTGAACAGGCTCAGAGATACGTTAATCGGGAAACACTTTATAGGTCATATATTTTATCACTTACACCCAATTGTCACACAAGCATTATACATGTGCTTTTAGTAGCAGAGTTACAGCAAACAGTGTCACACTTCATGAGTAGTTATACTCTGTGACAATTTCACTAGATAATTTTCCTTCCATCCAGAACATCAGGACAAAAGTATGGCTAATACAATAACTTTTATAAATACAGACCTCAATTAACAGAACTAGAATTTAACATCCACTGAAACATAACATTGTTCTCTCTAAATCTGCCCTCATCTCCAGCAAACACAGCCAATCAAAACTAATTTGTTTGCAAAATAAGTGTGGTCAATTGACCACATAGCCTCCTCCAACCTGGCTGAGGGTGAACTCCTCAGGAGTCTCAGACTGAATTCCCAAAAGTCCTCTCAAAGCCAGCAAAGCATGCCAAAGGTCTGCTATCAGGCTCTGCCTTGGTGGATTTCTCTGTCTCCAAGATACTGAGATTCCTGCACATGCCAGGAAACACTCGAACCCAAAAGTCCCCAGTTTCTGGAGGGACCAGGCAGAGAGAGAAAAGAAAAATGCTTGAATTTTACCCACAGGTGTAGTTTACCAAATTGCTATAAATCATAACCAACTTGAGGGGAAGGGCTTCCCCATATCTGCAAAACACAGATCAAAACCAGTAACATTCCAGACAAAACCCATAAACATTATTACCATACTCACCAGTTCACTCAGTAACCAATCCTTCTGTTAACTTTTTATGAAGCCGTTAAGTCTTCCATTAGCATTCTTTAAGTTCTTACCCAGTTCAGCAGTATGATCTGAAATTTATCAAAGACCTGTTATGGTCAAAAAGGCCTTCCTATGAATCTTCTTTTTTTTTAAACATCTTTATTGGAGTATAATTGCTTTACAATGGTATGAATCTTCTTGAAGATGAAGCATTTTTGCCAAAACATTAGAGTACAACAATAACTGTCTACAAATGATGAAAGACTTAAAAGGTACAGTTAAACACCTAATCACAATGTAATCAATAAAGAAACTTGGTTACAGGAATTATGACTGATTATAACCTTAACCCTTGAAAACCTTAATCTCTGGCAAAAACCAAGAAGCAAGTATTTGTGCACTTCCTGATTGGAAAACTTGAATGCTTGACTCTTCCTCTCCTAAGCAGGCAAAGTTAGATTAACTTAGACTCGCCCAGCAATTAATATTTTATCCTATTTGAAATGACCCATGAATTCTCTTCCTTCAACTTTATTTTCAAGTTACCAAAATCTAGAGAGACTACTTTAAATAGACATTCCCAAAACATAATTATTTCTATAGAGTTTACCTAAAAGCTATTTTTTCTCCTTTACTCTTAGAGATCACATAAGATTAAAGTTCCAGAGAGCCCACGTAGATCATTTATATCTCAAAGGCACAAGAGAAATACCAATTCCTTCTAGAAAGATAGCTTAGCTCATTTGATACAATAGCAGAGCCGTTGGAGGCCATTATTCTCCAGATCTCTTGGGAGCCCCCATTCAGCAAAGACAGCCACCTCAGGATCACCCCTGCAACTTTCGGGCCCCACACGCTGGTGGACGGCCCCCGCAACTTTCCATTCCCCATCCTGTATTTTCCGACATCTTGGCGCTCATGGGAGTTTCCTCGGTCTTCTGGCTGGCTCCACTAATTATTGGGCTGCACCCTGCAGGCCTACAATGCCTGCGCTTGTCCAGCTTCAAGACTGAAGAAAGAGCCCAGAGTCAGCAACAGACACATCAATGGTTTAATGGATGTGGGAGCTTACACGTCTGAAGCAAGGTCCTGGAGCAACACCCCACCCCTGTGCGGTGGATGGCGGCAGGACATGGTGGCAGTCTTCGCTCCAGAATTAGACTTCTAAAGAATTACTTTCACAGACATTGCAACTCAAGTCCAGGGATCTTACAAAACCAATTCATTAGAGACAGCATTTACAAGGATAACTGTTTGGTACAGAGTTGTATCTGATCTAATGTAGTCAGAAAGAAAGAACATTTTTTTCCCTTATTTTGCTCATATATTTTATTTTGCTGAAGTTAGAAGAGCCTACGGTTTCAAGGCAAAGGCTGGAATTCCATGAGTAAACACAGATAGGAGAAAGACAGGCAGAAAAATTCACAACTTGCAATATGGAGGAAATCAGTAGACTAGGATTACTAATATGTGGAATATTAGTCATGTAATGTTTAAATTTCCATTTGTTATACAAATATTTTATTGTTATTTTTTAGATTAGAAACATTTTTAAATGTTTTGTATAAACAGAAAAATAAGTCATTGTATTAGCATTATTAAGCGATAACACTGATGTGTTTTAGTTCAAAGAATAATTCTGTGGCTGTATTAGTCTGCTCAGGCTGCAATAACAAAATACCACAGACTGGGTGGCTTAAACACAGAAATTTATTTCACATAGTTCTAGATGCTGGGAAGTCCAAAATCATGGTGTCAGTAGGATTAGTTTCATTCTGAGGCTTCTTCTCTTGGCTTGGAGGTAGCCGCCATCTCTCTCTGTGCTCACATGACCTTTTGTTTATGTGTGCACAGGGAGAGGGACAGAGAGAGCTCTTGGGTGTCTCTTCTCATAAGGACTCTAATCCTATGAGATCAAGACCCCATCCTATGACTTCATTTAGCTGTAACTACTTCCTTACAAATCTACAAAAACAGCCACACTAAACGTTAGGGCTTTAACCTATGAATTTCAGGGGGACACAAACATTCAGTCCATAACAGTAGCCCAACAAAATATAAAAGTAAAGGGGAAAAATACAGTTCAAGAATGTACTTGACTTAAAATTTAAGTTGATATGTTATAGAACAATACGTAGAGCTGAGTTGAGAAGTTGATCTGTAAAGGCTGTATCTTTCCTAGCTCTGTTTACTTAATGGCCTATGTGTATCTTTAGAACCAGATTTTGGTTTCTAATGCTATCTCTCACTGAAAGCCAGAGAAAACAGCTTTATTTTTGTTTTCTAATGGCCTACAATTTCTCAGTAAAGTGACAATTAATGCTTACTATCACAATTAAAGCTTGATCTGGGTTATTCTGAGGGCAAAAAAAAAAATGGAGATTACAGTTTTAAAGGAGTAAATAATTTTATCAGTGCTCTCTGTTCTGTCAAAATTATTAAGGCCCACTTGGTCACAGTTTGAATTATCTTGGGAATCTCCCAAGTCCTGGATCAATATAGCAAAGAGAAATGTCAAGAATTCAGGAACCAAAAATTCTGCTTCTGGTATGGCCAAGGTAGTTTCTACCAGGCCACCTTCTGCAGATAAATATAAACCTTGGACAAATTTTAAAAAACAAAAAATTGCACTGTGGAGGTCCAGACTTAGAAGAAAGAATGGCCACAGGATGAGTATATTGTTTTTATGGTTTTTAACCGCAGGGTGGGTCATAGTCTGTGCTGTGCAGGGTGGTTAAATCTCCTTCAGAAAACCACTATTATTCTGGGTGGAAGAATTGGGGACAGAGTTTGGGACAATAATAGCTGCTGAAAGGAGGTAGGGGAGGAATCCCTGAAAGGAGAGAGCCAGAGAGGGAAAGTTCCAAATTCTGTGTGTCAGCTCTGCCCAAATCTCTAGCTGACCTATGAACAGAAAAGAGAAGTTTCTCCCAATACCAAGCGGATTGTCACCTATGGACATTTACATAGTAATCGCTTCAACTTGTTTTGGTTTGGAATTCTTCCTAAACGTCACGGTGCCACAGAATATGTAGCTGTTGATTTGCTCTGGATGCCAGACAGACAAGAATGTTGTATAAGATAGCTGGCTCAACTGTCTTTGGATGGATCCCAAACACGATGTTCCTTTCCAGGCCAGAGAATCTTCGGACACTGTCCAACACAATATAATCACCTGACATGTTACTCGCATTGGTGAAGTGCACTACCTTTATCTTCCTCATTGCTCTCAAGAGCTCCGTCTTGTAACGCTCCACATCTCTTGCGGTGCTAACAAGCACAGCAATGTCCTTGGGAGAATAGCCCCTTTCAAAGAGAAGCTTGCAAGTGTCTGCCACATATGTCGCTATTTTATTCAGAGGCAAGTTTTCCTCAATATTTAAGGTTCCCTCAACAACCTGAGCCCATTCAGCTTCAAGAAGCATCTGCAGGGACCCAAGGGGGATGTTAGGTGGAGGATTTTTTCTGACCTCCTGCAATACACGTTGTAAGTATTCGGTTATTTGATATGCGTTGCGGACCACTCTGGTGAGCTCTTCCCTTGGAAACTGGGCTGAGAGAGCAGGGAGGCCGCTGCACTCCACGTGGTTGGTCTGAAAGTAGTCTAGAAAGATCCAGAGAATTCCTGGGCAATCCCTGTCTCTCTGAGTGATTGTTTTCGCTTTGCCATACCAGTCCCCATCTTCACTGCGGAAATTCTGAGCTTCATCGATGATGATGTGTTGAATCTTTTTAAAGTCATTTTTCATGAAGCTTTTCCGGGTCACTGCCTGGCAGATTTTTTTGTCACTGTAAAAATTAAAAAGACACATTCAGGTTTTCTCTGAGTCAATAAAGGAGGAAAATTACTCTATCATACTCCTATGAACACGATACTGTTGTCACAGATCATTTTACCATCTTACTCTCAAGGAACAAGGTGATTCACGGACTTCCCTGGTGGCGCAGTGGTTGAGAATCCACCTGCCAATACAGGGGACATGGGTTCGATCCCTGGTCCAGGAAGATTCCCACATACCACAGAGCAACTAAGCCCGTGCGCCACAACTACTAAGCCGCGCGCTGCAACTACTGAAGCCTGGGCACCCTAGAGGCTGAGCGCCGCAACAAGAGAAGCCACAGCAAGGAGAAGCCCGAGCACCTCAACGAAGAGTAGCCCCCACTGGCCGCAACTAGAGAAAGTCTGTGTGCAGCAATGAAGACCCAGTGCAGCCAAAAATAAATTAATTGGAAAAAAATTGAAAATAATAATAATTTTAAAAAGGAACAAGGTGATTTGGAGGGAATTTAGACTGAACCTCATTTGCTGACAATAAGATCTAACTGCTTGGGACTTCCCTGGCCGCCCAGTGGTTAGGACTGGGTGCTTTCTCTGCCGTGGCCCTGGGTTCAATCCCCATAAGCCATGGGGCACGGCCAAAAAAAAAAAAGAAGATCCAACTGCTTACCTGATAAATTTCCTCAGAGGCTCGTTCTCACAAATGTAGAGAATTTCATTTGCCTCACAGTGAAACATATTCCTGATCTTCTCCATGATCTTCATGGCCATGATTGTCTTCCCTGAGCCAGGTAAGCCATGGATAAACAACTCTTTGTTCTTGCGGAGGTTTTTTGAGAAGATCTCATACTGCTTGGCTGTGAGCAGATTTAAAACCTCACAGCCAAGCTGGTCACTCAAGAAAGATCTGAAGGCAAGCAAGACAATCACAAGGGACTGCAACAAAGCTTCCATTTGCTGAGTGTTTGCAATGTAATAGGACCTGGGGTAATCAATCAGGGATGCTGCACCCTCTGAGGACTCCGCATTGCTCTCAGGACTCAGGTGGAGGACCTTGGTAATGACACACACATTTCCAGAGTAGCCCCCCAAGTTCACCAGCTTCTGCTTCAGAGTGAAGGCGGTGCTGGTGCAATAGGACTGCTCATCGGCATCCTGCTCCCTGAGAATGGTGTAGAGAATGGGGGGACTGTTCCATGCTATCAGCAGAGCGTCACAGATGACTGCTTGCTTCTCTTTCAAGTTCAGGTCCACAGCCCAGCTTCTAGAAAGGATTAAAATTCCCTGGGAGAATGGATATATTTGCATATTTATTAATTCCTCCAAACCTTCATTCTGTGAACACAGCTCCTTCCAGAGGGATTTGGGAGTACATTGCAGACGTCCTGGTAGCACTAGATATGGAAAGAATTATAAATTTAGTGGCAAAAATCACATTTATTTTAATGATTAATTGTAATTAATCAAAATTACTATACTTACACTTAATTATAATTAATTTTATTAATTATGATGTTACTTATTTTTGTATACATTCTTTTGCCAATATTATTATATTACAGTGAAGGAAAAGAAGCCTTGAAAAGTCTGACACACTTCATCTAAGCCTATGTGCTTATTACGTTTATGACCTTGGAAAATTCCTTAGCCTCTCTAAGACTCTGTTCCCTCATCTGTAAAACAAACAAAAATCCACATGTACAAAAATAGCACATCTCTTATGGTGAGGAATAAATGAAATAGCATAAAGGTATCTGCTCATTGTAGCTGCTTGAGAAATGTTAGTTCTCTTTCCCTTCCTACTCTTAAAGCACCTGAATCTCAAAGTGTCCCTTAACAGTCCCCATTGATGGAGGTAGGATCAGCCCTCCCAGGAAGAAGGTGCTCATTAAATATCTGTGGAGAAGATGGAGCTATGAAAACTTTACTAGGAGGGACCTCTGTGCAGCCCTCCACTGGGAGATCCTAAGATTAGTCTCTGAGATAACTCTCCTTAAGCATCACTCACTTACAGATCTATGTAATAATGCATCTATCACAAGAGTCTACAAGAGAAATATGTTAATATAAATGTTTCAGACATTACATGAAATTCCTAAAAATCTTATATGTTCTATTATAATGTTATAAGGCATAATTCTAGTTATTACTTTAAAATATATATCTCAGAAATAACTAAATTTCCTTGTCAATTGCATTATTATGAACTTTCATCAAATAATTAGCTGTGGTCATTTTTAAGTCTTTTGTCATTTACAGACAGTTCTGGGTGTACTCTGATGCTTTTGCAAAAATGTTACTATAAAAGGTTTTCATCTTCAAGGAATTCATAGATAAGACTCTGACAAGTACAGGTCTCTGGTAATTGACTATACTGCTGAACTGAATGAATAAGCATTTTCAGAACTCTAATGGAAAACTGATGAATTCATAAAAGTGCTAACAAAAGATCAAGTTAAAAAAATTAATTACATGGGACTGAGTGAACTGATGAGGATGATTATAATTTTTGTGACTTTGAATAAAAAAATGTTAAAAAAGTAATTTAAAAATCTTTAAAGAAAAGTATCTATGGGTTGGTTTTTTTTGTTTGTTTTTTTTTTTTGCGGTACGCGAGCCTCTCACTGTTGTGGCCTTTCCCATTGCGGAGCACAGGCTCCGGACGCACAGGCTCAGCGGCCATGGCTCACGGGCCCAGCCGCTCCGCGGCATGTGGGATCCTCCCGGACCAGGGCACGAACCCATATTCCCTGAATCGGCAGGCGGACTCTCAACCGCTGCGCCACCAGGGAAGCCCTATGGGTTCATATTTTATGGAATCTTTTAAAAATCAAAATGTATATTAATGTTTTTCAAAACCATTTCAGTATATTAGAAGACAATCATAAAATTTTTTCTGCATAAATGTATACAAATGATGGATTATAGTAATAACTCTCTTAATGTTTATCCATCCTTTCGTTCTTGGAGTTCTGTCTTTGCGTCTTCATTCACAAGTAAGATTAGTCTGAATTTTTCTTTTTTATGCTATCTCTGTCAAGTATTGCAAATACTGTTACTCCCATTTTAAAAATAACCTGGGAATTTTCATTCTTTTTCTATGGCTCTGGAAAAGTTTAAATAGTGTTGGAAGTGTTTATTCCTCAAATGTTTGGTACAATTCCTGGAAAATTGATTTTTTTATACCAGAATAATAGGTTATCACTCTATGAGGATAAAGCCCAGTATTTTGTTTTTAGATATAATTTATTCCATGATAATAAGCTCTACTAAAACAGAGTTTACTGAGTTTAGAGAGTAATTACCAATGTTTATGTTTACTCTTGGATCTAATACTGTTTATTGTGGACAGTTTTTAAAATATAAATTTGATATGCAAGCGAATGCAAAGACCTCAATTAGGTAAGGTGAAAAATAAAATCTTAAATTGAGCAGTCATTATTTATTAACTTAATGGTCCTCAATAGATATTTACACATATATAGGACGTTTATGCATCAGATTCTAGTGCCAGATAAGCCATTGATTTACTTCATAGAGTTGATCAAGTGGTTCTTCCTCTCCAGAAGTGTAGAAAGAGGACAACAATGGACTCATAGCTAAAGCATATCATGGTGGGAGCAAAGGATGAGAGCAGAGGACAGGCACTGTCCTTGGTTCTGAAACGTGATTTCGCGCTTTTACACGACTGTTTCTCCTAAACCCAAAACATGTTCATGGATGTTGTAATTGATCTTCATTTTATTTGTTTTGTGCTCCACCTTGATATAAAACATAACAGTTTATCTCCCCTTATCCTAACATAGAAACTGGCTGGTGTCAAGTAGGCAAACCATAGTTACTACCTGGAAATAAGAGTTGCTGGAGATCCTTCTTATGTTCCAGGCCTTTCTTGGAGTACACTGGTCTGCTAAGAGGAGGCCCGCTAGACAGACTCAGCTGAGATTCAAAGTCTTTGCACAACCATGTAAAATCTTAACAAAGAAGGGAAATTCATGTTATTCTGACATGTTAGTTCATCTCTTCACCACTGAAAAAGACCTTATGAGTGGGTGTATTATAGACTGTCTAGGTATGACTTGAGACATAATGGCAAGATAACACCCCATTCACCCTTTATGGACAAGTGCCTTCATTGCATATGAAAGTTGCCAAATCCATCATAAAAGAGATGTTATTCGGAAGTTTGAATGTGTTTCCCATTCAATATGTCTTCACCCTCTGTTTCTGGATATCGTTTTGTTTGAATTTCTTTTATGGTACATAGCACATTCTTTTAGTACACCTATCTATGCATATATTTGTGGTGTAAATATTCCCACCATGGAAAATTTTAAGCTACCAATATGATGTCACTAAATGCAGAGTTGGGAAGACATGCACCGTAATACACCATTTTATAGTATTTCCATCATATAGATACAGTAGATGTAAATAACCTCACGCATACAGATAATCTTAAAATGTAGTAAATCATTAGGTTTTGTATTTATTAAATTTGTTTTAAATACAATTTATTGAACTGTAAGTTTATAAAACTTAATTTTTAGTAATGACTGTTTAACAACTGGCTCAAAACATTCCTGAAAAGTTAACAAATGGCTCTCGAGCCAGTAAGAGCCAGTTCCAATACACCACTGCAAGGCAATCATCCCCAGACAATTTTCTTTTCATCTGATGTAGGAAATTGCCTTTTATAAGATACTTTATTTGGGCTTCTCATCACCCAACAACATTTTCTCATGTATGGAAAGTAGGATACTTGAAGATTCAAAAAACACAGAATTTAGTGTGTGGGGGAAGTTCAAAGTCATAGGAAACAGAGGGAAACCTGTTTAATATACAGGTTCCAAAGAGGTAGAAAGGACAGGGAGGTAGTTTTCTCCATCTTACCTGGATCTGTGTCCATCACCATGCCTACCCATTCCTGAGTTGTCAGTTTGCAAATATGCTTGTCCTTCACCATCCAGGAACAGGGAGTTTCTGAGAAAAGTGCACCACAGAATGGCTTCACTCCGATCACACAAGCATAGCCATATAGCTCTCCCCCAGCTAACACATCCAAGATTTTGACTGTGAAATCTATCTGGCATTGAGACTGGCAAAAATGGACACAAGGTAATTTGTATATTGTGTTTTCTATTTTCTTTTTCAAAGAATCACGGTCAACCTTTTCTTTAGCACATCCCAGAACTTTCTTACTCCTATCATCGACTCCAATACAAAGATAGCCTCCTTCAGTGTTTGCAAATGCAGTGATGTACACTGGAATTATGTTTTTCACATATTCTAGAATGCGTTTTGTAGAGAACTGCTTAAACTCTATGAATTCAGACTCGGGAAAAGGCATGATTTCACCATATTCAAGCTGGTCTTTTTGGAAAACTAGGTAAGTAGGATCCGAGTTATGGAGGTCTTGAGTTATAACCTTGACAACTTTACCAAAAGGTTCTTTCCCCAAGACTTTTGCATTTATTTTCTTGGTTTTCAGGAACTTGAATGCCTCTCTTGAATTCATGAGATGCACAGAAGTGCCGGATCTACGGTATAACGAAGAATTCAGGCTGCAAATGCGGGGCTTAAAGGAACTGTCTTCAGGGAAAGTGTCACTGCTCCAAGACTTAACAAAAATGTAGTAACACCTCCCTTGTTGCTTAGTCTTGAAGAAATCCTGCAAATTTGAAGACAGAATAAGTGTTCTCAAAGACTCTTCTAAATCCTGTCCCATCTCCACAGGATGCTCATCGTTGTTTGTCATTTCCAGCTGAATCACTCCTCCTCCTGAGTTTAATAAAGCACATGCAGCTTTTATGACTTTTGCCTTCTCTTGTTCTCTCTGAATTTTCTGCAGCTTCTTTCTGTTTCTTTCACCAAGAGTTACTTTTCCTACATTGATGACCAAGTCTGGGTAAGATGATTCTACCACCAAAGATGAATTATGTTCCTCCATGTTCATTCTGCAATTGAAACCATTAAAATACATATCATGTTGATGAAGAAGTAGATTGCATAGTATACAAAAGTGCATTTATTAATTTATTAAAAAATATTTATTGAGTTCTTGCTAAGTGCTGGGGGCTGGAAATTAAGTGGTAAATAAAAAATAAGCATAGCCCTGACTCTCAGAGCTTACAGTCTGGACAGGAACATTGAATAGAGTAATTGCAGTAATGTGTGATACATACCCTGAAAGGAAGCACCAAACAGCAACAATCAACCTAATATGAACAGGGAAGCACTCCTGGAGGAAAGGGCATTTAAACTAAGATCTGAATTAGCCATGTGAAGGAATCTGAGGTTAGGAGGAGTTATTGCATTACAGTCAGAGTGAAAAGTATGTAGGAAGGCGTGAAATCATCAAAGGGATTAGTGTATTGGAATGGTAGAGAGATGTTCAGTCTGGCCAGAACTTAAGAGTGACAGAGGACATACACTGTTGGTGGGAATGTGAATTGGTGCAGCCACTTTGGAGAACAGTATGGAGGTTCTTCAAAAAACTAAAAATAGAGTTGCCATGTGATCCTGCAATCCCACTCCTGGGCATATATCGGGAAAAAACTATAATTTGAAAATATACGTGCACCCCAATTTTCATTGCAGCACTATTTACAATAGCCGAGGTATGGAAACAACCTAAATGTCCATCGACAGTTGAATGGGTAAAGAAGATGTGGTACATATATTCAATGCAATACTACTCAGCCATAAAACAGAATGAAATAATGCCATTTGCAGCAACATGGGTGGACCTAGAGATTATCATACTAAGTGAAGGAAGTCAGACAGAGAAGGACAAATACCGTATGATATCACTTATATGTGGAATCTAAAATATGACACAAATGAACCTACCTACAAAACAGAAACCAACTCACAGACATAGAGAACAGAACTGTGGTTGCCGGGGAGGGGCGGGAAGGAATGGACTGGGAGTTTGGGATTAGTAGATGCAAACTATTACATACAGAATGGATAAACAACAAGGTCCTACTGTATAGCACAGGGAACTATATTCAATATCCTATGCTAAACTGTAATGGAAAAGAACATGAAAAAGAATATATATATGTATAACTGAATCACTTTGCTGTACAGTAGAAATTAACACAACATTGTAAATCAACTATACTTCAATAATTTTTTTTTTTTTTGGCTGTACGCGGGCCTCTCACTGTTGTGGCCTCTCCCGTTGCGGAGCACAGGCTCCAGACGCGCAGGCTCAGCGGCCATGGCTCACGGGCCCAGCCGCTCCGCGGCATGTGGGATCTTCCCGGACCGGGGCACGAACCCGCGTCCCCTGCATCGGCAGGCGGACTCCCAACCACCGCGCCACCAGGGAAGCCCCAATAAAATAAATTTTTTAAAAAAGTTTACACTGAGCTATAAAAAAAAGAGTGACAGAGGATGTGAGATGGGAAGTGGTGAAAGAGGAGACCTGAAAGTTAGAAAAGGACTGCTGCTTACAACAGTGGAAAGCCAAAGAAGGATTTTAAGGAAGGGAGTGAGATGAACACATAGACATTTTATTATTTTATTTATTTATTTATTTGGCTGCATTGGATCTTTAGTTGTGGCATGCAGGACCTTTCGCTGTGGCATGGGCTCTTTGTTGTGGCACACGGGCTTCTCTCTAGTTGTGGCATGCAGGTTTTCTCTCTCTGGTCATGGCGTGCATGGTCCAGAGTGTGTGGTCTCTGTAGTTTTTGGCACGTGGGCTCTCTCACTGAGGCACGCGAGCTCAGTAACGGTGCGCGGGCTTAGTTGCCCAGCGGCATGTGGGATCTTAGTTCCCTGACCAGGGATCGAACCCACGTCACCTGCATTGGAAGGTGAATTCTCTACCACTGGACCACCAGGGAAGTCCCTAGACATTTTAAAAGACACATTAATGTAGAAGAACAGATCCATGGTTGCCAAGGGTTATGGGGAGGGAAGGGTGTGACTACAAAGGGATAACACAAAGGAATTTGTTGAGGTGATGAAACTGTTCTGTTTCCTGATTGTGGTTGTAATTATATGAATCTATTCATGTGTTAAAACTCATAGAGCTGCACACCCAAAAAGTTAATTTTTTTGCATGATAAATTATTAAGGGGGGGCACATTATTAATTACAGGTGGAGAACTAATTAGAGAGGAGCAAACCAGTAGGGAGGGTTTTGCAGTAATCCGGGTGAGAGATGATGGTAGCCTGGGCCACAGTTGGGGCCATGGGAATGAAGAGATGTGAGTATATCTGAGAGACATTTAGAAAATAAAATTAACATGGCTCTGTATTGAACAGATAGAGATCAGGAGAAAGGATTAAAATTTAGTAAGTGGGTTTTGGCTTGGGCAACTGGGTGGTTAGTGGTACCACTTATTGGCAAAAGATCAATGATTATTGAAGGTGGGTGATTGATAAGTGGAGATTCACTCTCCTATTCTCTCCTTCTCTCTATTTTTGTGCATATTTGAAAAGTTTCCATAATAAGTTTTAAAATTGACTTCATCTATTAACTGGGTGGTGGACATATTGGTGTTCATTATATTGCTCTCTGTATTTTTCTGTAAGTTTGAAATTATTCATGACATAAAAAAGAAAACTTTTGCCTCCAAAAAATTTTTAAAGGCGAGTAGGGCATATGAATTTAGATTATTAGTAAGAAAGTGGTTGAACATTTGGATTATGCATTCTTAGGTGGATAGGGTGGAAAACAAAGATGGCCAGGGCAGAAGGTGGATCTGAGAAATGGGGAAAAAGAAGGATCAGTGGATTCTAAGATTTTTGATGTCAAAAAAACACTTGTATTTGGGAGTGATTGAGCAAATCAGTAAAACTCAACAGTACCATAGTGAGGAGAGGGCTCTTAAAACTCTTAGGGATGTGTTGCAACCTACAGTCATTTTTCTCTCTTGCTTGATTATATACTGAAGCATGCCATCGAAACATTTCATTTATTAACTTTTTAGCACAGGAAACATTCAATGAGCACTCACTGTGGGCACACAAACTGCTGTGAGAGACACAAAGAATCTGACTGCTGGAGATGTATGGTTTAGGGTCCATCAGATTACCATGATATGGCTTAAACGATATGTGGAGAAAAACCCATAGCCCTAATCCCTATATTGGTAAAAGAGAAAAATTTAAACAGAGTGACTCTCATCAACATTGAAAGAACTTAGAAAAAGAACCAGATTGCAAAGGAACACAAAAGAAAAGGAATAATAGATGGAAGGGCAGACGGAAGTTGGAAAATTAAAAAGGAATTATTTGATTAATTAACAAGATGGAGAGTTTTTTGTTTGTTTTGCTTTTTGCTTATTTGGTTTTTGTTTTTTAGACAAGCCACTAGCATCTTTATTATTTATTTATTTATTTTAAATTTTATTGGAGTATAGTTGATTTACAATGTTGTGTTAGTTTCAGGTGTACAGCAAAGTGATTCAGTTATACATATACATATATTCACTCTTTTTCAGATTCTTTTCCCATATAGTTTATTACAGAATACTGAGCAGAGTTCCCTGTGCTATACAGTAGGTCCTGGTTGATTATCTATTTTATATATAGTAGCGTGTGTATGTTAATCCCAAGGTCCTAGCATTTTTATTATTTAAAAAGAACTCTGCACAAACAAAAGGGTTAGATAGGGGAAACTCTTCAGGACCTAAGGCTTGATAAACAGCTCTTAGAGGATACCCAAAGCACAATCTGTAAAAGAAAAACAATCATTAAATTGGACTTCATCAAAAATTTAAAGCTTTTGCCATGCGAAACCTCCTATTAAGGAAATGAAAAGACAAGCTACAGACTGGGAGAATATATTTGCAAATCACATACCTGACAAATATCCGAAATCTAGAATATATAAAGAACTCTAAAATTCAGCAAACTAGGAATAGAGGGAAACTTCCTCAACTTGATAAAGAACATTTATTTAAAAGATCTATAGCTAACATCACACTTAATGGTGAGAAACTAGATACTTTCCCACTAAGATCAGGAACAAGGCAAGCATATCCCCTCTCACCACTCTTATTCAACATAGTACTGGAAGTCCTAGTTAATGCATTAAGACAAGAAAAGGAAATAAGAGGTTTACAGATTGGGAAGGGAAAAGTACAGCTGTCTGCATTCACAGATGACATGATTATCTCTGTAGACAATTCCAAAGAATCAACAAAAAAAAACCCCACAAAAAACCAAAAAAAAAATGCTTGGAACTAATTAGCAATTATAGCAAGGTTGCAGAATACATGATTAGTATACGAAAGTCAATTGCTTTTTTATATACCAGCAATGAACAACTGGAATTTGAAATTTAAAACATAATGTCACTTACTTTAGAACAACAACAAAAAAAAGAAATGACATACTTACGTATAAATCTAATAAGACATATACAAGTTCTAAGGAGGAAAATGACAAAACTCTGTTGAAGGAAATCAAAGGAGAGCTAAAGAAATGAAGAGATAGTCCCATGTGCATGGATAAGAAGATTCAATATTGTCAAGAAATCAGTGCTTCCCAATTTGATCTATAGACTCAGTGCAATTCAAATCAAAATCCCAGCAATTATTTTGTGAATATCAACAAACTGATTCTAAGGTTTACATGGAAAGGCAAAAGACCCAGAATAGCCAACACAATATTGAAAGAACAAAGTCAGAAGACTGACCAAACCAACTTCAAGACTAACTATAACGTTGTAGTGATAAAGACAGTGTGATGTTGATGAAATAGATCAGTGGAACAGATAAGACAGCCCAGAAATAGCCTCATACAAATATATTCAACTGATCTTTGACAAAGGGGAAAAGGCAATTCAATGGATAAAGGAGAGTCCTGTCAACAAATGGTGCAGAAAACAATGGACATCTACATGCAGAACTATGAGTCTAGATACAGACCTATACCTTTCACAAAAATTAACTCAAATGGATAATAGACCCAAATGTAAAATGCAAACCCATAAAACTTCTAGAAGATGACATAGGAGGCAATCTAGGTGACCTTAGGTTTGGTAGTTAGTGACTTTTTAGATACAACTCCAAAAGCATGATTCATGAAAAGAACTGATACGTTGGACTTCATTAAAATTATAAACTTCTGCTCTGCAAAAGACACTGAAGAAAATGATAAGGTAAGCCACAGGCTGGGAGAAAATTTCTTTAAAACATATATCTAATAAAGGATTGGTATCCAAAACATACAAAGAACTCTTAAAACTCATCAATAAAACAAACAACCCAATTTTTTAAATGGGTAAAATATCTGAACAGACACCTCACCAAGAAGATATACAAATGGGAGAGTTCCCTGGTCGTCCAGTGGTTAGGAGTCCTCGCTTTCACTGCTATGGGCCTGGGTTCGATCCTTGGTTGGGGAACTAAGATCCTGCAAGCCATACTCACAGCCAGAAAGAAAAAAAAAAAGAAGATACACAGATGGCAAAGGAGTATGTGAAAAGATGTCCACATCATATGTCATTGGGGAATTGCAAATTAAAACAACGATGAGCTACCACAGCATACCTATTAAAATGGCTAAAATCCAAAACACTTACAACACCAAAAGTTGATGAGTATGTGGAGCAACAGGAACTCTCATTCTTTGCTGGTGGGAATGAAAAATGGTACAGCCACTTTGGAAGACAGTTTAGTTGCTTCTTACAAAATTAAACATATTGTTACCATATGATCTGGCAATAGTGTTCCTTGGTATTTACCCCAAAGAGTTGAATACCTACGTCCACAAAAACCTGCACATGAATGTTTATAGTAGCTTTGCTCATGATTACCAAAATTTGGAAGCAACCGAGATGTTTTTCAACAGATGAATAGGTAAACAATGTGTGCAAGGAGACAAGAACAGTCATTTTAGCACTGTCTGTAACACCAAATTTTGGAAATAGCCTAACTGTCCATCAATAATGAAATAAGGAAATGAAACGTGGTAATATTTGCTGAAAGGAGTATTGTGAGCCACTTGAAGAGAATAAACGAAAACACACACACAATGACACAGATATCAGAAACAAAATGTAGAGTTAAAAAATCAAGTTGCAGAAATATACATATAACATTAAACAATTTAAATAAGCTAAAAATGCACACAACAATATTACATATTATTCCTGTATGTGTGTGTGTGTAAAACAGTGTGTGTTAAAAACAGAGTAGAAGAGGGCTTCCCTGGTGGCGCAGTGGTTGAGAGTCCGCCTGCCGCTGCAGGGGACACGGGTTCGTGCCCCGGTCCGGGAAGATCCCACATGCCGCGGAGCGGCTGGGCCCGTGAGCCATGGCCGCTGAGCCTGCGCGTCCGGAGCCTGTCCTCCGCAACGGGAGAGGCCACAACAGTGAGAGGCTCACGTACCGCAAAAAAAAAAAATAGTGTAAAAGATATACAGTAACTCAGAATGTTGGTTGCTTCTGAGAAAAGGAGAGAAAAATGAAACTGGAAATAGAAGGCAAAGAGAACCTCAAACTTATCTACAATATTTTACTTATTGAATTTTTTAAAAGCTTGAAGTAACTATGGCAAGATGCCAGCAGTTGTCAATTTGAGGTAATGGAGTAACAAAAATTGGGGATAACAAAAGAGTTTTTTAGATTTGTTTTTTGTACTTAAAGTTTATTATTATTGCTATTATTAAATACACACACACACACACACACACACACACACACACACAGACCCAAATTGGGTTTAGCCCAGAATACAAGATTAGACAATACAAGAAAAACCATTAATTAATAAAAAAGTCATAGGAACATTAATAGAAAGTCAAAATTATCTCAATAAATACAAACATTTGTTTGATAATATATATTTACAAAGTACTCTAGAGAAGCATTATTTAAGAAGAGTAGCAGGGGGGTATTTTAATCTTAGTTTTAAGGCAACATCACACACACACACACACACACACACACACACACCCCTGAGTCTTTAATCTTGGAGTCTTTTTTCTTCACGAAATTCTTGGATTTTAATTTATTTTTTACTTGGGGTATAGTTGTTTCACAATGTTGTGTTAGTTTCTACTGTAAAGCGAAGTGAATCGGCCATATGTATACATACATCCCGTCTTTTTTGCATTTCCTTTTCATTTAGGTCTCCACAGAGCACTAAGTAGAGTTCCCTGTGCTATACAGCAGGTTCTCATTAGTTATTTATTTTATACATATTAGTGTATAATCTTAGAGTCTTAAGGTAACATCTCACACACACACACATATTAGTGTATAATCTAAGAGTCTTAAGGTAACATCTCACACACACACACACACACACACACACGCACATCCCAAAAAAACCCGAGTCCCGCTCTCCCGCGCTCAACACGCACAAACGAGTCCTTCCCTCCCGGGCTCACTGCTCGCACTTGAGCACTTCTGCCCTTCGGCTCTGCGCCTGCGCCCTGCACCTCCCCCACCTGGCGTTTTGGTTTGTCTTTTCCTGCTTCCCCGCCCCCAACCGGAAGGGTTTCTTGAGCGTGCGTGCGCGCGCAGCTTGGGAAAAGCTAGGCTGAGAAGCAGAGCCTCTGCGTGTGGGCCCAAGGGGAAGAATGGAATGGGGAAGGGTTATGAGTCCCCGGGGCTGAGAAAATTGGAATCCACAAACAAACAAACAATCAGACCCTGGACAGAGGAGACCCACAACCTCAGACCTGGCTCTGTCTGCCCCAGGCATTATGCTATCTTGTATTTCAAAGATGAAGACTCAAACCAGAGAAGTTATGACCTGCTCAGGATTAGATGACCTTCTCTGACTTATTTCTTTTCCCCACATCAATGCTGTAAGTATACTCTCTAGTAGTTTGTCCTCATTTAATTTGGGTCTAAAAAATCACCTTACATCTATGGCTGCAGTAATAAAAACATATTTATGTTGTAAAAATGAGTATGGCAGTTGATGTCTGCAAGATACCCAGAATATCTGTAGGTGTTGCCTGTGTCTAGGAAAATAAGTATCTATTATCACAGATGATTTTTTTCCTATTATAGAGTGGTAAATTTCTCAACCATCCACTTGCTGAATTATTCCTAATTTTACATTCATTCGTGCCCTATCTCCAAAAAGATTAGAAGGAGCAACTTGTTAAAGTTGGGAAGTTGCTGTACAGTATAAACTAATACACTATTGTAAAGCAACTATACTCCAATGAAAATAAAAAAAAAATTATTCACAATAGCCAAGATGTGGAAACAACCTAATTGTCCATAAGTAGATAAAGAAAATGTGGTGTGTATATATGATGGAATATTACTCAACCATAAAAGGAAGGAAATATTGCCATTTGTGACAACATGGATGGACCTTGAGGGTATTATGCTAAGTAAAATAAGTCAGAAAGACAAATGCTGTATGATCTTACTTATATGTGGAATCTTAAAAAATGACAATAAACTGAACTCATAGAACAGATCGGTGGTTGCCAGAAGTGAGGGAAGGGAGGGTGAAATGTGTTAAGGTGGTCAAAAGGTACAAACTTCCAGTTATAAATAAGTCCTGGGATATAATGCACAGCATGGTGACTACAGTTAAGAATACTTTACTGTATATTTGAAAGTTGCTAAAAGAGTATATCTTAAAAGTTCTCATCATAAGAAAAAAATGTAACTATGTGTGGTCACAGATGTTAACTAAACTTTTTGTAGTAATCACTTTGCAATATATACATATATCAAATCATTGTGCTGTATACCTTAAAGTAATACAGTGTTACATGTCAGTTATATCTCAGTAATAATAATAAAAAGACTTAGAGAACTTTCTATTAAAAAAATAAATAAATAAAAAATAAAGTTGGGCAAGTTATTTTCCAGTGCTTTAATAAATGTTGGTAAACAAAATAACTAAATGAATTTTTGACACACTTGCAAAAAATAACCTGGAAAATCCAACTAGGTCAGAGCTTCCGGGTCAATATATTTTAAAGTTTTTTTCTGAAAATGAAAGTGTATACATTATGAAAAACAAGAAAACCCTTTCCGTAGAGATCAACCAATTGGGTACCTGACAAAGAATCCTTTGTCACAGTCACCCCTTCCCACCAAGACTCTAGCTCCTCCCTGTCCCATCTGAAAGTTTGTTTCCAGATAGTTCGTTGATCAGTCCACCTTATAACTCTCTACAGCACTGTCTCAGACCTCTGTCAGGTTGTCTGGCTGGAATCCTGCATCCCTGGCCTCAGCTAGAAGGTGAGTCCCATCTAAGGGCCAGTTCTCCTGTCTATTTCACTTAAGAAAAATGTGGGCATAACAGGTCCACCTCAGCCTCTCTTGCCTAAAGTAGATATATCTGGAAGGGTCTCTAGCCGCAGGGTGGATTTTTATCTTAGGGTTCTGTGGTCGTTTTTTCAGCCCATCTTTTCTGTTGAACAGGCATGGCTCAGGTCTCTCCAGGCAGTCTCTACCTACCTAGCGAATTAGAAGATTCCTTAGGGTCTGGGTGCTGAAAACACCTGAGTCCTGACCTGTTTGGGTGTCTGCAGCTTAACAAAAGCAAGCCCAGAAGAAATTTTTATTTCCTTAAGAAGGGAAACGAGAATGTTCCCTGCCTTTTTAAACCTGGTTTCCTGAAACCAAAGGTAAACATGCTTCTGTCTTTTAGGTTTCAGTTTCTCAGAAAACTAATTAGAAGGCATTTGCCTCTTAGTGGCTGTCTTTCCAGCCTCAAGGGCCGGGGGCGGGGCTGAATATTGCCTTTCTATCAATAGAAATTTGTCCTTTTAATAAGTAGGTGAAAAGTGAGTTAGTTCTGGCTTGAAACTTTAAACTTCTTGGAGAACAAGACTACAGAAAAACCTGTTTGGATACACATCAAACTATTATTAAGGATTTCACCCTGGGGAGTAGAATTGGAAAGGAAGATGGTAAGGGGAGGAGAAATTGTTATTTTGTACATTATGCCTGTATTACTCGAGAAATGTTTAATGCAATAAGGAAAAGAAAGCAGTGCTAGAGTCAGATAGGTAATTAAGCAGTGCATCTCGTTGACCTTCTCACTTAATTTTTCTGGTAGCCTCTATAAGCCCAACAGTTGCAGTTAAATCCTGTTGAAACTGCTGCTGGGTTTCCTGTTATTGATTTGACTGCTAATACTGTTAGTATTGTTTTGATTAAGTTTCTTCTACTTACTACTTTGATCTGCAGCTTCCCTCTACAGCCTACACAAATCACAGTCCCCTGGAGCTCTTTTTTGGTTTCTTTTGGGTAGCCATCCTTATAGACTGCAAAAATTATTACAGTATAGACTTAGCAATCTTTTTTTTTTTTTTTTTTTTTTTTGCTGTACGCGGGCCTCTCACTGTTGCGGCCTACTCCCGTTGCAGAGCACAGGCTCCGGACGCGCAGGTTCAGTAGCCATGGCTCACGGGCCCAGCCTCTCCGCGACATGTGGGATCTTCCCGGACCGGGGCACGAACCTGTGTCTCCTAGCATCGACAGGCGGATTCTCAACCACTGCGCCACCAGGGAAGCCCAGCAATAATTTTTAATATTGAGAAAAGGTGTCGTGCACCAAAGGGAATTGACTGGCCCTTCTCGTTCTTATTATGACTGCGAGACACCCTTCAGCAATAACCATCAGGAACCTTTGAAAAAAATAAAGGGTTATTACTTACAGGATCTGGAAATACACAGCAGACCTGGGGCCACACAGCAAGGTTGTGGGTAGAGAGAAAAGGAGAACATGCTGGCCTGGGGTTCCGCTTTCTCTGGGGTGGAGGATGGGAGCTTAGAGTTTGGCGGGCTCCCTATTGGTGAACTTGAAACATAAGGGCGGAAATTTAAAACAGGAAGAAATAAAAAAAAAAAAAAAGCGAAAAACAGTGACCCACGGGGAATTCCCTGGCGCTCCAGTGGTTGGGACTCAGTGTTTTCACTGCCAAGGGCTTGGGTTCAATCCCTGGTCAGGAACTAAGATCCCACAAGCCGTGTGACCAAAACAGACAAAACACAGGGGCTTCTCTGGTGGCGCAGTGGTTGGGAATCCGCCTGCCGATGCAGGGGACGCGGGTTCTTCCCTCGGGGCGGCTGGGCCGGTGAGCCATGGCCGCTGAGCCTGCGCGTCCGGAGCCTGTACTCTGTGGCAGGAGAGGCTGCAGCAGTAAGACGCCCGCGTACTGCAAAAAAAAAAAAAAAAAGACAAAACACAAAGAAAGTCCAGCAACCCAAATGGTCAGTTATGAAATCAACCAAGCTCACAAAAACAAAAGAGCCTCCTCATTGCCGGGAGGTGGCTGGCAATGTGTTTAATCAAGATAGACATCTTTAAAATGAGTAAGGAAAGAAAAAACGTCAACTATCAGGTTCTACACTACAACCAAATAATTAGTTCCCAGTCTTGGCTGCTCATCAGAACCTTTCAGCACACTTTTTAAAAATGCAGATTATAAATTTTTTTTTTAAATAAAAATAAACTAAAGGGCTTCCCTGGTGGCGCAGTGGTTGAGAGTCTGCCTGCCGATGCAGGCGACACAGGTTCGTGCCCCGGTCCGGGAAGATCCCACATGCCGCGAAGCGGCTGGGCCCGTGAGCCATGGCCGCTGAGCCTGCGCGGCTGGAGCTTGTGCTCCGCAACGGAAGAGGCCACAACAGTGAGAGGCCCGCGTACCAAAAATAAATAAATAAATAATAATAAAAAAAAACTAAAAATTTTTTAAAAAGAGAAAAAAACAAAAAAAAAAGCAGGTTCTCAGGCTTCTCCCCAGACACGATGCAGCAAACAATGAATCTGTATTTTTAAGATTCCCAGGTGATTCTATGGTCAGCCAGGTTCGGGAACTACTGGACTCCCATATTTCCTGTCTCCCATTGTTACAATCTTTCAGCTCACTATTCATGGTGAATTGTCCTAGAAATTACTACTATTACAGACTGCCACACAAATCCAGTTTGTACCAAATCTGGTTCTAATATGGCGAGCATTATCACTTCATGACATTGCCTACATGTGGCAAACAGAGCAGGTAATAATCTGATTGCACAAAAGCAATACATCCCACAAATTGTCCCAGAGACACAGCATTTTTTAAAAAAGTTATACCTGAGACGTGTCCAGTGAGAAAAACTCAGCAGGGTCCAGGGGATGTCTTTTTGTTTTTTAGTAATTAACAATTGGATTTCTTGCCATTTCTTCACATTTTTCTCTTATCTCTCTACAAGGTATCTTGGTTTATATCAGAAATGAAAATCAAAGAAGTACATATTATATTATAAATAGTACATTATTAATAGTGTACATTTTTGTATAATGTTTTTATTTGGAAACAATTTCAAACTGGCAGAAAATTTGCAAGTACAGTTGTAAATAACTTTTTCTTGAATTATTCGAAAGTAAATTACTAACCTGATTTCCCATTATCCCTGAACACATTATTCTACATAACCACAAGACAGTCATCAAAGTCAGGAAATAAACACTGATATATTATTACTATCTAATCTCCAGGGCATGTCTTAAGAGCCACCATTTACAGAGGATTTAGTGTTAGGCCAGCATTTCATAGTACCCCTGTGTTGGGGTTCAGAGTAGGCTGCCCCAAGATATGCCACAATGGCATATTGATAATTCTGAGTGAAAACTACTTGAGAAACAGGTGGTGGGGGAAAGACTGATATTAAAAAAAACATTCTGACCACCCCCCCCCCCGTTTTCCCCCAGAAAGTAGAAAAGAAATCTCCTGTGTCAAAGTATCCTCTCTATACCAGGAGATTAGAAAGTATCCTTATCACCAGTTAAGGAATTCAAGGCTAAGAAAGCCGAATAAGGAAACTCTGTTCCTTCCTGAGTCGGCTACCCCAAGCACAAACCCCTTTGTTAAATCTTCACAAATAATTGTTTCTCTGCCTAAAAATGTTATATGAACAGCCTTCTTTGGTCGCTTGGGGAGGCATTTCTATGAGACCTCTCTGCATTCTAATTAATTTTTTTTCTCCTGTTAATTTGTCTTGTGTCAATCTTCAGCTAAAAGAACTCGAGGGGTAGGGGGGAAATTTCCCCCTTCCCAACATCTCTTATACCTAGGAAGAAACTAAGCTTCAGAAAGGTTAAGTAGCAGTGTTTCATCACATGCCAGGCACTGAGAATTTAGTGGTGGTTTAATAGCTACTGTTTGTCGACACTTGGATTTTGTACCAAGCACATGGAACACAGCATTGAATCTTTATGACAACTGTCTGAGACATGGCTATATTATTATTTCCATTTTATGTAAGAAAGAGCAGTTAACCTGCCCAGATCACATTTGGGTACCTGAGGCTGTATTTGAACCTTGTCACATTTGGCTCTGAAACCCACACAAGTACATGGGTACTTCCTCCAAGCTCAGTCTGATGGACGTTCTGGTCATTCCTGGGTAGCACTGTAAGTAGTGAGTGGGTGTTCTTCCTGTAATTCAGTCACAGTCTCCACCCATTTCAACAGTCAATACAACGTTTCCTAAATGATCTCCAAATTCCAGTCTTAGGCCCCTGCCCTAAAGCTGAGAGGGGCCTAGGATCTGGAATTTTAACAACCACACCAGGTGATTCTTATCAGGAAAATTTGGACAACACTGTTTAGGTAGCTTTGAATGAACAGAGTCTGTTATACAGACCTCCTGCATTGTGTGCCTGGCAACAGGCACCCTTGAGGGAGGGCACAACCACCAATGGCAGCTTCTCACACTGACCTGTGGGGAGATGAGGGGAGAAGAATGCGTCCGTCCTAATCATGTTACTCTGTTGCTGAGTTGCCTAAAATGTCTTCACTCCACCCCTACCTCCGTATGTGATGGAGTTTGGTGAAGAGCTTCTGTATCTTTTACTTGCCCATCATCATCTTTCTTTCTGTAGGCGTGAATTCAGGTGGGTTTGGCTAAGAAATCAACTGGAACATTAGAGGATCTGCTGTGCCGGGAATCACCCCTCCTTAGGCTGTAATGTGGACAGTGTCTCAGTGGGAAACTGCAGAGTGGGAAGGGGCCTCCAGAACAACTGACCCCAACAGGATGCAAAACACAGTGTATACTATGATTACAACTTTGCTAAAATATATCTGCCAATGGACTAACACTGGAAATGAATAAGCAAAAGTGGAAGCAGCTGTATGATACAGCGGTAGGAAGGAGTTTTCTCATTCTCTACCTTTTTTTTTTTTTTTTGGCCATATCACACAGCTTGTGGGACCTTAGTCCTCAGACCAAGGATCAAACCTGGGCCTTCAGCAGTGAAAGCATGGAGTCCTAATCTCTGGACCACCAGGGAATTCCCTGTCATTGTCTACTTTTTTTTTTTTTAACATCTTTATTGGAGTATAATTGCTTTACAATGGTCTGTTAGTTTCTGCTTTATAACAAAGTGAATCAGCTATACATATACCTACACCCACATATCTCCTCCCTCTTCCATCTCCCTCCCACCCTCCCTATCCCACCCCTCTAGGTGGTCACAAAGCACAGAGCTCATCTCCCTGTGCTATGCAGCTGCTTCCCACTAGCTATCTGTTTTACATTTGGTAGTATATATATGTCCATGCCACTCTCTCACTTCGTCCCAGCTTACCCTTCCCCCTCCCCGTGTCCTCAAGTCCATTCTCTATGTCTGCGTCTTTATTCCTGTCCTGCCCCTAGGTTCTTCAGAACCTTTGTTTTTTTTTTTAGATTCCGTATATATGTGTTAGCATACGGTATTTGTTTTTCTCTTTCTGACTTACTTCACTCTGTATGACAGACTCTAGGTCCATCCATCTCCCTACAAATAACTTAATTTCGTTTCTTTTTATGGCTGAGTAATATTCCATTGTCATTCTCTACTTTTTAATCTTTCTGTAATGTCATTATATAGATCTCATAATGAAAGATATATATATATATTTAAATAATTTTATTTTATTTATTTATTTATTTTATTTTTGGCTGTGTTGGGTCTTCGTTGCTGCACGCAGGCATTTCTCTGCGGCGAGCGGGGGCTCCTCTTCATTGTGGTGTGCGGGCTTCTCACTGCGGTGGCTTCTCTTGTTGTGGAGCACAGGCTCTAGGCACGTGGGCTTCAGTAGTCGTGGCTCGCAGGCTCTTGAGCGCAGGCTCAGTAGTTGTGGCGCACGGGCTTAGTTACTCTGCAGCATGTGGGATTTTCCCAGACCAGGGCTCAAACCCGTGTCTCCTGCATTGGCAGGCGGATTCTTAACCACTGCGCCACCAGGGAAGCCCCTATGAAAGGTATATTTTTAAAGTTTCTTACTGTAGAAATCACTTTTCCCTAAACATTTCTGTTATGTGAGTCATTTTTGTTATCATACAGATTTTGTAGAAAAGTTTTAGAAGCTAACAAGAGCCATGTTGCTTAATATCACAAATATTCTGAGTATATCCAATCCTAGTCTCCATATCAAAGCAAATAAATTACTGTGAACATGGAGACTCATGCATTTAACTTTGACGTGCAGGAAGGCAGAATAGCAAAGAGGCTAAAGTAGACTTTGGAGTCAGGCAGACATGGGTTCAGATCTTGGGTTCAGAATTTACTAGGTGGTCTCAGGCAAGGCACATTTTCCTCAACTGTAAATTAAAGCTAATCAGGGCCAAAATTTATTGAGAGCCTTCCATATGCCAGGCTTTATTTAAATATATTATTTATTTCAACCTTCATCTTTATCTAAGGCATAGGTATGAATTTTATTTCTGTTTTACAAATGAGAAAGCTGAGTCTTAAAGGGGGAAATTAACTTGCCTGAGGTCATTCAGCCGATTAAGAAATACGGTTGGAATTCAAAGCTCTGGTCAATCTGACCCTAGGAGTCAAGCTCTTAACACGACTTTATCCTACCTTGCTTGAGGCTGCTATACATAATTCAAAGATTGAGGGGATGAGAAAAGATATAAGGTATTTAAAACATTTTGCACAGTATCTGACACATAGTAAGCACTCACTATATGTTAGCTATAATCTTAGATATCAGAGGATACAGGGATGGAGCTGTAGAGGCATTTTGATGTATTAGCCATTGACTGATGGGGTTTATTTGTCATATCTGGCTGTCTTGGAAGGGAGCCCGTGCTTCCCTCATTCCCCCCCACCCAAGACATGCTTCTTCCAAGCTGTATAATTGGGCAAAGAAGACAACTTTCCCTGATTAAAGCAGAGGTGAAGGTGGACTTTAAATGCAAATGGTCTGAGATGATTCTGAAACAATAAACAATAAAAAGAGGATGAACATAGTGGCTGTGTCCTAATTCCTCATTCTTCACTTCCATTTTAGGCTGAGAATGAAAGAAGGAACAAAATTGAAAACTGATCCCATTTATTTCAAAATCATGTCACCTCTGTCAGCTGAAGATACTGAACTAAGAGGCAGCTTGAGTCTCCTTCCGCTTGTGCATGAGGTAGATTCAGAAGGAAAACATTGTCTCTGGAACTTTTAAATGCCCATTCCATTTGAAAACGAGCAAGATAGATGTATATTTCTCCCCTCCCCCCACAAAAAGACTTTGCAAAAAGGAGGAAAATGGGGATTTTACACTAAATCTTGGGAGAAGCCAAGATGCAGCAGCCTCGGAGGGGATTTGCCAGTCCATGTTAGGAGTCCCTGGCTTTGGACAGGTCAGGAATATGACCTGAGTCTGATCCTGAGCTTTGCAGAAGAAGAAATTCAGATTTTTCTAGAACGATCAGGAGGCTCTGGGAGAACTGACAGATATTAAGTGTAGGAAACAGTATAGACTACTCAGCTGTTTTCACTTGCAGTGGAGGCCAATGCTTTCTAGAGTTGAGAGCTTGACCAAGGATCCTGTTAGCAAACATGAGTATTCTCGCCTTTGGAGAGTATCTTCAGAGTATTTCTACATTCTCAGAGTTGAGATGACTAAATCTATTTAAATGTTTATTTATCCAGCTTGGACACTTACTAGACATGTGCCTTTCAGAAAATTAAATTCTCTGCGCCTCAGTTTTACCATCTATGAAGTGGTGATAACATGTGTATGGTATACCTCATATGAGTTGTTGTGAGAATGTACACAAAGCATTAGCAAATAGTAGCTGGTTGTAGTAACATCTCAGTAAATAGAAACATACGGTTATTATAAATTTTGTGCTTATTTGAAATTGAAGCTTCTTGAAAATAATTTGATGTTCGGCCTCTCCCAAACCATGGGGAAACTGAGGCAGCTCAGCTTCATAAGAAATCTAGTTTACCTCTCTGGTTCTTCCTCTTTCCATTTCATAGATGGCACAGTCTTTCTTCAAAACAAGTCCTATATGGGAATTCCCTGGCGGTCCAGTGGTTAGGATTCCGCACTTCCACTGCAGGGGGCGTGGATTCGCTCCCTGGTCGGGGGAACTAAGATTCCGCAAGCTACGCAGTGCGGCCAAAAAAAAGAGTTCTATTGATGATTAGAGGTATCCTGCCTTTTCTTTTCTCTGGGATAACACCTACATTGGTTTCAAGTGATGAGAGCTTTTTATTTACATATAATGTTAAGGTTACATAATTCATGTTCCCATCTGTAATTTTCCAAGTTAGATTCCTCCTCTGAGGTTCTGGGTTATGGTGATGGGCCTTGGTTTTACTCTGCATGCAGACAGCGTGCTCTGAGCCACCTGTTTCTGAGATGCCAGTGCCTCTTTTGTCATCAAAACCTGGTCAGCATTTTGTTCTCTTGTTTAAGGCAACAAATCTGAATGTTGTTATGTACAGTACGAATAAGGTGAATCTTTTATCAAGGTCACCTTTTTGAGCCAGTCATCTCACCTCTGGGGATTCATAAATATACCAAGGAAAGAAAAGGTCATATGCCTGAGTAGAGTATGTACCTGGCTTGATTTTAATAGTGTAAAATTGCTAGTTACCCAAATTATTAGGAGGATGATTACTGAAATTTTGTATAATCTTCTGGGATATTGTGCAACCATTAAAAATGATCATTTTGAAGACTACACTACAACATGGGGAAATGCCTGCATTAGTCAGCTACTGCTGCAAAACAAACAAGCTTAGAATCTCAGTCATACAATAAGTCTTTTTCTCTCACTTCTGCATTTGCAGGTCAGCTGGATTTTGGCTAATCTTGTCGGGATCAGTGGAACTTGGCTCCAGCCATGAGTTGAGTTCACATCTCTCATTCCTCCGTGACTAGTGGGCTGCCCAAGACATCATCTTCACAAGGTGGTAGCAGAAGCCCAAGAGAGCAGACCCAGCACTGAAATGGGTAAAGCCTCTGTACACATCACAACTACTAACATTTCATTGGCTAAATAAAGTCATACAGCCAAGCTGACATCAAGGGGGTGGAAAATATACTCCAGCTGTAATCTCAGGAACTACACATGGTATAGGTGTAGGGAGTGATGAAGTACTGGGAAGAATTATACAGTCTACAACAGTGCCTCACAAAAAGATTACATGGAAAAAACACATGCACAGGATATAAAATTGATTGTACAACTTGATCATAACTATGTAAAAATATTTTTTGCAAGTCAACAAAGAATAGAAATAAATAACCAAAAATGAAAAAAATCATGACTGGATAACAAGTGGCTAAGAACTGTTTATTTTGCCTCTCTCCATTTCTCAAACTTACATAATATAGTACCTTTCTTTTTTAAAGTAAGTTTTAGAAGCTTCTCACAGCAGGCATGTTATTTCACCAAACAAATTGTTTTATCTATTATATTAAGGGTCTGTAGGAAAAATGTAGAATTCTAAGCACATTCAAGTTAGCCATTTATTCTTAGTCTCCACCAGTTCCTAATCTCAAACTCAAATCTAACAAACTTCCATCAACATGGACCTTTAGCTGTTGCCTAAAAACAGTTTAAATTCCTTTATTCTCTTATTCTCCATTATGGCAGTGTTAATTATTCTCCACACTGACCTCTTTGAAGTCCCCAAAATTAGATATTCATTCTATTGGCTAGAAGCATTGTCCTAGTAGATTCTGATTTTCTGAAAGCAGCAAGTCCATTCAGTAAATAATTACTGAGCACCTGCCATGTTCAAGGTGCTGCACTAGTTACTTTCAGGGAAATAATAAAGATGTGTAAGTGCCATCCTTACTGTCAGGGGTCTCACAGTCTAATGGGAAGAGAAATCTGTACACATACATTTGGGGCCAGAAAGAACAGACTAGAAGAAAGATTCATGAGTTCTCAACCCTGGTGGCACATTGGAATCATCCGGACAACTTTTATTTATTTATTTATGGCTGCATTGGGTCTTCGTTGCTGCGTGTGGGCTTTCTCTAGTTGTGGAGAGCAGGGGCTACTCTTTGTTGCGGTGCGCGGGCTTCTCATTTCGGTGGCTTCTTGTTACGGAGCATGGGCTCTAGGCTTGCGGGCTTCAGTAGTTGTGGCATGTGGGCTCAGTAGTTGTGGCTCACAGTCTCTCGAGCACAGGCTCAGTAGTTGTGGCACATGGGCTTAGTTGCTCCACAGCATGTGGGATCTTCCCGGACCAGGGCTTGACCCCATGTCCCCTGCATTGGCAGGCGGATTCTTAACCACTGCGCTGTCAGGGAAGTCCCTGGACAACTTTTAATAAATACCGTTGCCCAGGCCCATGCCCAGAGATGCTGATTTAACTGGTCTCGTTTCTGGCCTGATCACTGCTATTTTTTAAAGCTCCCCAGATGGTTATAATGAGCAGCCAGTGTTGAGAACCACTGGATTAGGCCTTCTACTTTGAGCCCGACCAAACTGTCTGCATAGAACTGACAAAGACTCTCAAATGCAATATTTAAAACAATTAATTTGTTTAAAAAAATCAATTATTTTATCAAAAATTATACAATGTATGCAAATAGTTCAAAGTCAAATGGCACTGAGGCTTACGACTAAAATTTAGCAGACCCCTGTTCTCTCCATTCCCTCAATCCTCCTCCACTTTTGACTCTTTATTTTTAGAGAATTCACACATTTCCCATTCTCCGAATGTTAACACGCTGGTATCTTTTGCTTCATCAAAAACTAACTAATTGCTGAACTTTATTTTCTCCCATCTAAAAGTACCCTTAAAGCCCCCAAGGAAAGGTAAAAATGATGAAATATCAGGTAGCTGGAGCAACAGGAGTAAGTGGGGAGGTTCTTCTGTTCAATCCAGTATCAGGAGAGCCGACCACTAGGTTCAGATGGCTGGCTTGGGGGCCTGAGCAGTTCAGAGAGGCAGCTAAGAGCACTTTTCCAAGCCCTGCCTGCTCTTCCACCTCTTGGAAAGATGATGGGCTTTATCTGAAATTATAACCAAAAAGAATATTTCCTCACTTTCTCCTGGATTTGTGCCTGGAGGGCACCCTACCCCATCCCCAAAATAGGCCAGCAAGGCTGGGGTGCGTTAGAAACACTGGGAGATAGAGGTATAATAAAGGATGCATTAGGACAGTAAGTCAGGGTGTATCCTGGAAAGCCTTGAAAATTAGTTTGGTTTGACTGCGGGGACTCCCTGGGGATACATTAGCAGGGATGTCACAAAGTCAGTTCTGTATTTGAGGAGGACTTCTGTGGTTGACAAGATGGAAGCTGGATTGGACTAGAAAAACCAGAGGCAAGGCACCAGTGATAAGTACCAGGGAAGAGGTGGAGTGGAGTGGGAAAAGGACAGTGACACTGCAAACAGACTGAAAGGCCCAGTCCCAAGAGATGTTTCTGTGGCTCCATGCTATTCTGACTGTGCCTTGATTTCCTCACTTGTAACACATGAAAAGGCATAGCTGCCACCTGCCTGGGAGCAGGGACTCTGCTCTTTCTCCCTTCCTGTACTGTTTGAAATAATTTTCAGAAGGTTGCCCTCTTTTCATAAAGCAGGTAAAGGTGTTTAATGGCTCTTGAGGCAAAACAGAGCTTATGAACTTCCTCTGACAGGGCATATTCCGGACTGAGCCCAAACACAATATTCCTCTCCAGGCCTGAAAACTGCTGAATACTGTCTAAAATGATGTGACCATCCAAAACACCAGAGACCTGGCTGAACACGACCTTCACTGCTCCGTGGGTCTCAAATAATTCCATTGCTCTTAGTAGTGCAAGCTCATAGCGTCCTCTGTCCTCCCCTCTCCTGCACAGAATTGCTATATCTTTGGGCAGATATCCACATTGGAACAGGTTGTGACATCTTTCTGCCACGTGTTTTGCAATTTCTTCTGTGGTCAGGTTCGTCTCTGTCTCACACACCCCAGGCAGAGCCTGAGCGCACATTGCTTCCTCATAGGCAGCTTCCCTAAATGATGCCAATGTGTCTGGAGACACGTTGGGGTGAGGATTTTCTTTGATCCTCTTCATTTCTTCTTTCATCAGCATCGCTATGTCCAGAGCACAGTGGATCCCATTGGTGATTGTTTTTCGAGGAAACTGAGCAGATGGAGGGGGAAGGCCATTGATATCTGCATGACGGACTTGGAAAGGGTCCAGAAAAAGCCAGAGAATCCCGTGGTGAAGATTTTCACTTCCGGCGCCCCTCACCTTTGGATGGGTGATGCTCCTAGCCTTCATGTACCAGTCACCATATTTACTGCAGAAATTCTCAGTCTCATCCATCACTATGTGTTTGATCTTTGAGAATTCCCCTTGCATGAAGGTTTTCCGGGTCACAGCTTGGCAGGTGGTTTGCTGGCTGTAAGGATGAAGGAGAAAATAGGGCTTCAGCCATATAAACAAAGGAAATACCATGCATTTATTATTCTCTGGATTAGCATTAGAGACTGGTTCTCATCTGGAGACTGATTCACTGATTCAATAACTACAAAAATGCTCTACTTACAAGTTACCTGATAGACAGAATACATAATTGCAAACCCTACTCTTTGGGGTTATTAAGTTGAATCTGCATGCGATACTTTTGAAATGAACCCAGGTAGGAGATTTTATTATTTCTACCGTAGTCCATTTCTGCTGCTTGACAATCCCTGAAGGTAAATTCCTTACATCTAAAGGAAATATCAAAAGGAATTTACACTTGTTACTACTATTTCTTTACTTTCTGTCTTTTTTAGAGCTGGAGAACAGTCACCTAGAGGCATATCATAATTTTCGTATGCAAAAGAGGTATGGGCTCATACAAGTTCCTCTAAAGAAAATCCTATTTCCCCACTTACTTGTAGTACAAAAGCAGAAGCCTCTTTAGATTTTGGTAAGGAAAACATTAAGAGGTTGCTGAGTTCCATGACATGTCAAGTAGGGTACCAAGTCTGCAGGGTCTTTGCCTCTATGGAGCTACCAATCCTACTTACTTAGCTCAATTTTCCTTTATAGTATGTTTTAGCATACGTGTGTGTGTGTGTGTGTGTGTGTGTATACTTTTTTTTTTTAAAACAAACTTGGTTGTTTCTTGCCACCTCTAATTTGGAGTCAAGTCATATCACCCATCCCTGCAGATGTGGGACTGCATGTGCAGTCCCTGGGGCTTTACTCCCTATGTCCTGAATCATAACTATTCACGTTCCTCTCTTCCAGGTTGGACTCTGTAGACTTCTTGAAGAAAAGCATTGATTCTTAGTCATCTCCGTAACCCACTCACATTAAGTTCATAGATGTTTGTTGAATTGAATTTGTCTTTTGACTGGGGATATTTAAAAACTTATACCTGGGGCTTCCCTGGTGGCACAGTGGTTGAGAGTCCGCCTGCCGATGCAGGGGACACGGGTTCATGCCCCGGTCTGGGAAGATCCCACATACTGCGGAGCGGCTGGGCCTGTGAGCCATGGCCACTGAGCCTGCGCGTCCAGAGCCTGTGCTCCGCAAAGGGAGAGGCCACAACAGTGAGAGGCCCATGTACCGCAAAAAAAAAAAAAAAAAAACTTATACCTGTAAAGCGTAATAAAGAACGTAGCCTTTAACACAGTTTACAAGATCCTTCATAGTCTGGCATCTGCCTCCTTTGCAAGTTCATCATCTGTCGCATACCCACAGTCCCTCATGGCTCCAGGCAGACCTACCATTATGATTCTCTAATCTCCATGCCTTTGCACTTGCTGTGCCCTTTGCCTTTATTCACTTCTCCTACTCACTTCTTAAGAAGGAAGTCAAGATCTCCTTCACTGGGGAGTATTTGCTGACCAATATCCAGCCCAAGTTAAGCATATCTTTAGTATCATAATAGTTACACAACACTCCCATTGCTTATTTTTCTCTTTGTCTCTCTTATTGGGCTTTACGGCAAGGTCTGCAATATGTTTTTCTCCTCTAACACTAAATGTACACAGTACCTAGCATATAAACAGTGTTCAAAAAGATTAGTTGAATAAATAAGCAAGTCAATTAAAAGCCCTCAGTTGCTGGATTGACTAACAACCAATTTCTTTTACTAAATCGAAAGCTAAAGATTTAAATCAGAAGCAAATGTGCATGTTTTCTAAAATTATTGACTCAGAACAAGTCAAACAAGTAAAAATATTTTATAAATGAAATAAATGGTATTTAAATTCAAGTTCCCATTAGGTGTAATGTCTAATTGACTGAAAGACCCTATGACTTTAAAGCACTAAATATCAAGCAAAAAGTATATGTGAAACAAGATAGGTTCGTTTCAACCTTTCTTAAATTTAAGGCCATAGATTGTGGGGGGAAAATGTTTCTAGTTATATAAACTTAAAGTTATGCATATGTAGCTAATTTCTAATGAGATGTTTAAGCCTGAACATTGCAAAGTGCCGTTTTCTAGCTCAACTACTTGATCACTTGCAAATGTGTATATAGTTTGGGCTCTTGTCCATATGCAGCAAAGGCATTGCAAAATCTTAAACTAAAGACACAAATTACTTGTGTGATACTGTTGAAAGACTGATTAAATGTGTTTAGTTAGTGAAACTCTTACATCACAAAATCCTTTAAGGCGTCACTTTCACAAACGTAGAGGATCTCTTTGGGCTTGCAGTGGAACAAGTCCTTAATTTTCTCCATGATCTTTATGGCCAGGGCAGTCTTCCTGGTTCCTGGAAAGCAGTGGAGGAACAATTCTCGTGTCTCCTGAAGGCTCTCTGAAAGCAGCTCGCACTGCTCTGCTACAAGCAAATTGAAATATTCACAGCCCAGCTGGTCACTCAGAAGAGATCGAGAGCAGAGTGAGACCATGATAAGGGCCTGCAACAAATTTTCCATTTCATCCTCATCAGCAAGCCTGTAGGCTCGGGGATAGTGCATGGGGATTTCACGTGGTCTACACTGTGTGCTGGGCAGGTATATCAGCCTTGGGATGACACACAGTTTCCCTGTGTAACCACCAACAGTTCCCAGTTTCTGCTTTAATTGACGAGCAGTGTTCCGGGCGTACATAAGCCCCCCAATCCACGTGGGGTCTGTTAAGATTGTATAGAGTACAAGGGGGCTGTTTACTGCTATTAGGAGAGCATCACACAGGACATTCTGCTCCTTCCTGAAGCCAATGTCACTAGCCCAGCTTTTGGAGAATATCACAAACCCCTGAGAACAAGGATATATCTGTGTCTTCATTAATTTCTCCAGTCCTTTATGATCTGAGAAGAGCTTCTTACAGAGGGATTCTGGTTTAAATTGTATCTCTTCCTGTGTCACTGAAAGTGCAAGGAATAGAAGTTACTAAAATTTCCAAAGGATATTTAAGTATTCCTGCAACATCGTAAGAAGAGATGAGCCTAGCCATGGAACTATGGGTTTCCTTGTCTGCAAAGAAAGCACCTCCTCTTCACAGGCCAGGGCTGAGAAGTCACTGTTTCTGGCAGCTCTCATACAGGGGAAGGCAATCAGGGAGGGGTCTTCACAGAACAGCCTTCTAGCACTCTGTCCTCAACCCCAAATGGTCCAGTAGTACTAGGAAGGTATTCCTTCCTGTTAAGGGGGTGTGTGTGTGTGTGTGAGAGAGAGAGACAGAGAGACAGAGACAGAGACAGAGACAGAACCTGATGCTTTTGGGAAACTAAGAACTTTCCTTTTCCTGTGGCAATTTTGCCCCCATGGGATATTTGGCAATATCTGGAAATGTTTTGATTTTTCATAGCTGGAGAGGTGCCACTGGCATCTAGTGGCTAGAGGCCAGGAATGCGGCCAAACATCCTACAATTCTCAGGGCAGCCTCCCTAACAAAGAATTATCTGATCTAAATATCAATAGGGTCAAGACTGAGAAACTCTGCCTTAGGAAGAGTCTAGGTGACCCCAAGGCTCACCTCCTTCTGCCTTGGAAAGCCAGGGGGCAGCTCTTTCAAATGTATTCTCTCATATTTGGAGAACAAAAGCCATCTGTGACTGGAAGCCCAAAACGCACAGAGGTGTAGGGTGGATTTGATGACTGAAATCAAGAATTCGCCATGTATATTAATTCAGGACAATTGTATCTGCTAAGCACTACATTTGATCTTCTCTAAGGAGAAAGGCTTGGATGAATTGCTACCAATTCCTCCCAACTTAATTTTAGAAAATAAATAATCCCCTCAGCTGAAATCAAGAAGGAATACCTGGAAACAAGCGTTGTTGTAGAGCCCCCTTAAATTCCAGGACTTTGATGGGAGATGACGGGCTTCTTCGTGTAGATGAAGCTGGTGAAATCAGGTGAAGGCTGTAGTCTGCGGCCAAATTGGAAGGAGCTAAACAAATCCATGGAGAGTTGTTTCAGATTGAAAAAAAAAAAGTTAAAGAATGTTTCTATTGCTCTTCCTACTGTTGACATATGGTGTGTGTCATGCCTGAGCTGTTCTCATTCTTTCTATGCCTCAAACAGTTCACATATGTTAGGAAAAGAGGTCTGGGACTCCTGTAGGGCCATGCATCATCTAAGTCACCTGTGACTTATCTTGGGCAAGTCATTTCACCTCTCTCCTGCAAGGGTGAGCAGGTGATCCCTAAGGTTCCTTCCAACTCTAATATTCTGGTTCCAGGTCACCTCTAAGAAGAAAAGGCTTCCAGTAGTGGTGGTAGTGGTGGTGGTAGGGTGGTGTCAGAAAAAGTAGGCACAGTATTTTAAAAATATTATTATAGTTGTTAAAGTCCCCCCCACCCCAAAGTTTAGATGGAATGGAAAGTAGTAGGATCTCTAGTTTGGGGTTTATGTGTGTGTGTGTGTATGTGTGTGTGTGTGTGTGTCAATAAAATCACTGAAGGCTTGATCTGAGCTTCTTTTATCAAATCTAGAACTTACTGACCATGAAGGCAAACCGATAAACTTCATTCAGCCCGTTAAGTTCTTTATGGATTGATGTGAAATCACCAGGGCTGATGCTCAGCAAAACTGTAAGGAAGTGAAAACACAAGAAATCCTCCTCCCCCACCACCATCCCCTCCCCAGCACCTTTTTTTTTTTTTTTTTTTTTAGGTATGTGGGCCTTTCACTGTTGTGCCTTCTCCCGTTGTGGAGCAGAGGCTCTAGACGTGCAGGCTCAACGGCCATGGCTCACAGGCCCAACCGCTCTGAGGCATGTGGGATCCTGGACCGGAGCGCGAACCCGTGTCCTCTGCATCGGCAGGCCGACTCTCAACCACTGTGCCATGAGGGAGGCCCGTACCTGGCACCTTCTTTTGCGTTAAGTTTTTCTCCACTTGGTGGTGCCCTCAGCCTAGTGGTTCAAGGTACTGGCTCCTAATGTTACTGAAACAATTCAAATTTGTCAACAAGTTTCCCTTGAAAGAATTAGTGGAGAGTCTTTCTTAAACAACATTTCTCTGAAATATCATCTTTAGAGAGAGACTATTGATGAATGTTTTAGACTAAGACTATCAGCCTGCAATTTTTTTTTCAGCAGACCTTTACAGTGCATAAAAAGGAACTTTCATGAATTCGTGGCTGATGGCATACTATAACTTTCCCCAAAGAGATGAAAATCCAAGCATTTCTTGACCTCACACAGTTCATATTCTGAGTCTTTGGAACTAAAAATGTTAGAAAATAACCCTTTAATAGAAGATTTGTAAGCAAAACCAGCTTTCTATTCTCTAACCAAAATATTGACCAAATACCCAAAAGAAGGCAGAGAAGGGGCTCCTCCCTGCTGACTGGACAATGACGTCTTGTCTGCTTTACCTGATTGAATATCCAGCATCATGGCTACCCACTGCTCAGCCATCAGCCTTGTGACAGAATTGTCCCTGATGACCCAGGAATCTGGGGCCTCTGTGAATACTACACAGCAGAAGGGCTCCACGTGTACCACACAGACATGACCATACAGGACATCTTTTTGGTACACATTCAAGATTTTGGTAGTGAAATTCACCTTTGGCTTCTCACAGCAGAAGTGGAATGTAGGCAATTTTTCTATGCAGTTTTCTATTTCTTTTTTTAATAATTCAGGGTTCACTTTTTCTCTCTTACATCCAAACACTTCTTTGCTCTTATCATCCACCCCGATAATTAGGTATCCCCCATGGGTGTTGGCAAATGCAGAAACATAATGGGGCAGCATTTCTTTAATCCGAGGGATGATCTTTTTGGTGGTGAACCTTTTAAGCTCGACATGTGTGGATTCACTGAAGTCGAGTTTCTCCTTATAGATGAGTTTATCTTTTTTAACAAATTCTGAGGCACACATCCTCATATCTTCCTCTTCCTGAATGTATTTGTCAAGAGCTTTCTGAGAATGCAGCTCCTGCACCTTTGATCTTCCTCTTTGAGCTCTGGACTGCTTCTCTCGAAGGAGCTCCAGAGCACTGCTGGCACTCAAGTTGACGGTGGAAGTCACAGCTCTCTGAAATAAATTGGAGCGCAAGCTGCAAATCCTTAGCGGGAGGCTGAAGACATCTGGGCTCCAGGACTTCACAAAAATCATAAGATTGTGCCCCTGCTGCATGTAGTCAAGGTATTTCTGTGAACCTGAAGGAAGGAGCTTTTGAAAAGAAGTTTCCAGGTCCTGTCCCAGCCCATGGAATCGGTAACTGTAGGTTTTATCATCAATCTCTGCTTTGATCACACCCCCTCCAGAATTTAACAGTGCACATGTCGCTTGGATGATTTTAGAATTCTCAGTTCTTTTCAAATAGCTATTGGTCATCTTCTTCCTTTTTTCTTCTCCAAGAGTGACTTTGCCCACTTCTACAATTATCTCAGGATAGAGCATTTCCGTATCCATCTTGAGACTCTCCATCTCAGCAGCCCTTCTGTGCCCCAAACAATGACAGAAAGGGGTTCCAATAAATAATTAGGACAGAAATGTTGCTTCTACGTTAACAAGAATTACAGAGATTACAAAATTTTCTTCAAAGCTTTAGATTATTGGAGATACATTTTAACATAGGAAATCATCTTTGATATTACTGTTTTCTCACAACTTTGCCAAGAACTTTAGCCTTCACAGCATGAACAGGAATAGATAAACTGAATGCTTAATATTTTACCATAATGGAAAAATTGCTGAACTTTTAGCCATTTTTCATTTAAAATCAGGAAGCACCAACAGTGAGCCCAGATATAAGGGGCATGGGTTGGCACAGGAGCCAAAGCAAATTACACAGAAGTAGTAGTTGCCATCAGAAGATGCCCCTATTTATAATTCAGAGGGGAAAGAAGAGAAGACAACAAACCAAGGGAGTATAGCTTTGGAGTATATTTGATGTAGAAGATCTGGCTATAAAAACAAGCATAAAACTTGGTATTCTTTTTTTTTTTTTTTTGCAGTATGCGGGCCTCTCACTGTCGTGGCCTCTCCCACCCAGCCTTTCCGCAGCATGTGGGATCTTCCCGGACCGGGGCACGAACCCATGTCCCCTGCATCGGCAGGCGGACTCTCAACCACTGCGCCACCAGGGAAGCCCAAACTTGGTATTCTTTATGTGCTATTTTATACATTTAAAAAAGTCTTATTCTACTCCTGAAAGAATAACAATTGATACCAAATGCAGAAATCTTTTAAGCTCTTCAGGCATTCTTCTAAAAGTACATTTCTTATTCAGTGGGATGCAGGAACAGGAGTTTTCCATCCCTCCTAATAGTTCTGCCTGTGCTGTGGGAACCCCTAAGACTGGGGAATGGACATGAGCCTTTGAGACATAGATATTAAACTGTGGTCAACCTCCTTCTGCTTCCCGGACCAGAAAACAGGCACCTACATTGAAGTTAGCACCCTGGAAGCAGATGGTTCAGAGACAGCCCCCTTAGTCTTTGTTAACTGCAAAATAAAATATTTACTAACCCAAACCCAAATTCTTCCTCTAGAAGAAGGGAACCCATTTTTTTTTCTGTGTGATCTCTGCTAAGCAGAGGCCAGGTGGGTGTTGTTTATATCCACCAGAAGGGAAAAAAGCAGGCATCCAGCAGGATGGGTCCTCTCCTCTGCTGTTAGCTTGCCTTGGTTGCCTTCTCACTTCCTCCAGGCAAACCAAAATCAACCTGATGAATTGTTTTTTCATAGGTGAGCATCTCCTATAGGCAAATGTAAATGTTTGGCTCTTAGAGAAATTTCTGATAAGTTTCTATTATATCATAGAATCACAGAAGTGTTGGAAGGGACTTTAAAGATCTGGTCCAACCACCTACCTTAAATACTCTCTGTAACAGGGGTCCCCAACCCCTGGGCTGCGGCCTGTTAGGAACAGGGCCGCACAGCAGGAGGTGAGCGGCGGCGAGCTAGGGAAGCTTCATCTGCCGCTCCCTATAGCTCCCCATCACTCGCATTACTGCCCGAACCACCCCCTCCCCCTCCCCCTCCCCCCCTCCCCAGTCTGTGGAAAAATTGTCTTCCATGAAACCGGTCCCTGGTGCCAAAAATGTTGGGGACCAATGCTCTATAATACTAGCAACTCTGAACAAATTGCTTTCCAGCAACTGCTTGAACACCTCCAATAACAACGAACTCATTATCTCTCAAATTAGTCCCCTTCTATTTTCTGACAGCTCTGTTAGAAATAGCTTCCTGGGCTTCCCTGGTGGCGCAGTGGTTGAGAATCCGCCTGCCGATGCAGGGGACGCCCCGGTCCGGGAGGATCCCACATGCCGCGGAGCGGCTGGGCCCGTGAGCCATGGCCGCTGGGCCTGCGCGTTCGGAGCCTGTGCTCCGCAACGGGAGGGGCACAGCAGTGAGAGGCCCGCGTACCGTAAAAAGAAAAAAAAAGAAATAGCTTCCTTATTTTCAGCTATAATTTGTCTCCCTATAACTTCCACCTGCTGGGACTCACAAACAAATCTAATTGCTTTTGAACTAGCAGAACTATACTCTCATGACTACCAAGGCTCATTGATGTTACTTGGTTGCTGATGACAACCATGATAGATACAAAGTTTTCTGAGAGTCTAGCTCCATATGAACATCTGCTCCACATTTCCCCAAACTTCTCACTCATTCTCCTTTACAAGTTGCTCCTGAGCTATGATTTTACTAAGCTCTTCATGCTCTCAGACATAAACTGAGAGGAATAAGATTTTAAAAAAACTTTTTTTTTTTTTTACCTGATGCTCTTGCTTTTCCTCTTGTTGCTTCAGTTCCACATCTGGCTTTGGTCTGAATGTTTGCCTTCTGTCACAGCCTCTGTTGCCCTTTGATATCAGCCTGGGAGGAGCAGGAACTCTGCCAGACTCCCCTAGTCTTCATAACATTGACCCCTGAGGAAGGCTGATAAGGACTCAAAAAAAGCTTATGACAGGGCAGATTGGCAGGCCAGGGTCTGACCTCTGGGAGAGAATGAAGTATTAGTGGGGAAATTCAGGGGTTTTCAAGTGAGAGGCCAAAGCTAAAACGTCCCTCCTCTAAAGGGCTGAGTGTTATTTCTATACATCATACAAGCATCTCCTGTCACAGTTAATTTCATTTCAAAGCTCTACGTTTATTTTAGATTAAGCTGTCCTGTACATATCTATTATGAACAATATTAACCTATTCTATCACCTTCCAAATCGTTTGTCCTATTCTATTCACTTTTATTCTCTTTTTCCTACTTTTCCTCTTTGTTGGACACAAGACCCAGCCTAGAAAAATACTCTTTGGTGAAGGTTTGGCTACCCCTGGGTGAGAGGATTACAGATGATTTTTCATTGAATTTCTTTTCCTTTCCTTTTTTTCTTTAACTTTTCTGTATTTTCTAAATGGTCTACAATGAACATCAATTGTTTGCGTAATTAAAAAAAACAATTAAGTGAAAAAAAATAAACAGGTAAGAGACAGTTATCTCTTGTGGGGATGCTGGTTAAACTGGAACAAGTGAATATTGGCCAGCAATTATTGATGATGATGATGATGATGAACCTATAAACGTTAACTTACAAGGACAAAGGGTCTTTGCAGATGTGATTAAGAAAGGATGTTGAGATGAGGAAATTATTCTGGATTATCCATGTGGGTCCTAAATCCAATCACAAGTGTTCTCATAAGAATTTAGTAGAGGGACTTCCCTGGTGGTCCAGTGGTTAAGACTTCGCCTTCCAATGCAGGGGGTGTGGGTTCGATCCCTGGTCAGGGAGCTAAGACCCCACATGCCTCGCAGCCAAAAAACCAAAAACAAAACAGAAGCAATATTG
This sequence comes from Tursiops truncatus, assembly GCF_011762595.2. NCBI lineage: Eukaryota > Metazoa > Chordata > Mammalia > Artiodactyla > Delphinidae > Tursiops > Tursiops truncatus. The sequence continues at coordinate 20,712,792 of NC_047053.1, forward strand.
TAACAATTTCAATAAAGACTTGAAAAAATGGTCCACATCAAAAAAAAATCTTAAAAAAAAAAAAGAGAATGAGGTAGAGAGAGATTTGATACCTACAAAAGAGGAGGGGGCAATGTGACCACAGAGGCAGAGATTGGAGTGATGTGGCCACAAGTGAGGGAATGCCGGCAGGCACAGGAAGCTGGAAGAGGCACAAAATGGATTCTCCCCTAGAGCGTCTGAGGGGAGCATAGCCCATGCTGACACCTTGATTTCTGCCCTCGTATGTCAAACTTCTGGCTGTGAGAGAATAAAATGTTGTTTTAAACAACCAAGGTTGTGGCAATTTGTTACTGCAGCCACAGGAAACTAACATACTTCTCTCCGCATAAGTCAAACCATCAAACAACTCTTTGTTTCTACTCCAATTTGCTTATGCTGAAATGGCATTCTGAAATAGGTTTCTGAATACCCCCTCGGGTTTTTTTTTTTTTTTAACTGAGGTTACTCTTCCTATGGAGTTCTGCTTTGTTGGCATGACACTTTGTACCTGTCTGGCTCAAAAGTTATTTCCAGGATAGGAGGCAGAATACATACTATGACGAATAATCAGCACAGCAACATAGTAAACTGCAGAGGTCTGCTCTCAGCTTCAACTTTAACCCTTTTTCACTCACGTCATTTCCAAATTCAGTCTCACTTTTATTTCATTTTAAAATTTATTATTATTATTTCTTGGCCATGCCACGCGGCATTTGGGATCCTAGTTCCCCAACCAGGGATTGAACCCGCGCCCCCTGCAGTGGAAGCACAGAGTCTCAACTACTGGACCGCCAGGGAAGTCCCCAGTCCCATTTTTAGTTCTACTACCTACCTTAATTCTCAGCTTCACTCTTACACTGAAATCCTTCTGATATCACTTACTTTTAGAAAGATAAAAAGGACCATCATTTACTGGACATATGCATTTGGGCACAAGGGACCAAGCTGGGAGTGTGGCACATGATATGGAACCTGAGATTACATGGCCAGTTAAGTGGAAGAGCTGGCATGCACAGCCAGGTCTGTTTAATACAAATGCCCCTACTCCTTCCACTGCCTTTCAAGTTTGGGATTCTGGATTGCTTTGGAGTCTTCAAAATCTGAAATCTACCTAAGTACCTCCTTTTTCCTTCCCAATCAACAGGAAGGACATTTTTGGGGCAGAAGAACTAGGAACTGTATTGTTTTCTCCTTCTTATTCTTTAATGCACTGTTAGGGACCAAATCAGGAGAAGGAAGGATAATGTGAAAGATGAGCAAAGAGGGTTTCTCTTCCTTCTTCAGAGTTCCTTAGTTAAGTCCTCTGGCTATGAATAGTATGTTATCAGGCCAGCGAGGAGCTCACATTCTGGCTCTGATACCTCAAAGCAAATGTCCATGATACAAAGCAACTTGAAATCAGTAGCTTGTACAGTGATTTTTTTCTAGGTCTTGGGAAAATGATCTGGCCACACTGCTGACAGTTGGCGAAGAACTAGAGCTCCCAATTTATTTGTGTTTATTCACCGAGCACTTCAATTTATCAGCCGAGATAGGTATAGCACAGCTTTCCTGGTCAGTAGACACAAACTGCCAAATACCAGCGTCCATCTCACTCTCAATTCATTTGTCAAGATGATTTGGCTAGAATAGCAGACTAGATAGCATGGTGACCAAGAGTAACAGTGCTGGTTCTACCACGCCACCACCTGACTCTGGGTAAGTCTCCTTTCATTCGTTCTCTCATTCAGTCAGCTGTTTTTTAAAGCACCAAGGGCCTTGAAATCCTAGCTCTAGCACTTTTTAGCTTAGAAAGCTTTGTTAAGGTAATCCAAACCTCACATTCCTTCTTTGTAAAGTGGAGATAATAATAGTGCCTTCTCTATACAGTTCTTGTGAGAATGAAGTGCGATGATGTATATAAAAAGGTTAGCATGGTGCCTGGCATATAACGTCAGCTTTTCATTCGATATCAGGATAATCAGTTACTAAGCATTTATTGTGTTCTGAACATGGTACTATGTCCTGGGGCCACCCATCATTTGCACCATTTAGTGACTGCCTTCTTTGGGCCAGATCGGCAACTTTGATTATCTCAAATTGTCCTCGTAACAACTTGTAAGGCATGCATTATTTTCACTATCTTATAACTGAAGAAACTGAGTTCAGGGAAGTAAAGTTGAAGATTACACACCTAGTAAGTAGCAGAGCTGGGATTTGGACTCCTATCTATCTGATTCCAAAACCCATTTACTATCATTCTGCCATGCAGCCTTTACTGTTAGCAAGAAGAATAAGACACATGTCCTGTTCACAATCTAGAGGGGGAACACATATATTAAAGAACTCATTGCAATACAACATATGTGATAACACCAGGTGTTATCGCATTGTTCTCATTCAGTTCTCATAACAGCTCTGTGAGGTAGGTACTGTCATTATTCCCTTTTCACAGGTGGGGAAACTGAAGAACAGAGAGTTTATGGTGCTTGCAAATACTATAGTCCATATGCATGACCACTACACTCTAGTGCCATTCTGGAGAATGGAGAGCTAGAAACATATGAACAGTGTGCTTGGGGTGTTCTAAGGGGTGTCAGTGACTATGCTTGTGAGAACAAGATAAGATTTCATAAGTGAGATGGTATGTGAGCTGAAACCTGCAAGTAATGCACCAAGTTGAGGGCTTCCTTGGTGGCGCAGTGGTTAAGAATACACCTTCCAATGCAGGGGACATAGGTTTGAGACCTGGTCCGGGAAGATCCCACATGCCGCGGAGCGGCTGGGCCGGTGAGCCATGGCCGCTGAGCCTGCGCGTCCGGAGCCTGTGCTCCGCAATGGAAGAAGCTACAACAGTGAGAGGCACGCGTACGGCAAAAAAAAAAAAAAGAATGCATCAGGTTGACAAAGGGCGATGAAGAAGGAAGGGGAAAACCAGGCAGCGGAAACAGCACTTGCAAAGGCCCATTCTCTTCACTTTCTAAAGTCTATCCTTAAAGTACAATGGAGGTCCTTCATAGGTCTGATACAGAGGACATTCCATTTTTCTCCATTTATTTCCTCATATCTTTCTCCCCATCCCTATCTGACACTCATCATATTCCTCCTGCTGTCCTTCATATGCCACCTCTCCATTTCTTACTAGCTCTCACCTGGACCATTGCAATCACTTGGCAATAGCTTCCCCTTCTTTCACTCTGCCTTCCTTCAATCTATTTAAAAACACAGTTGCATATTGAGTTTTCAGCTCTGATCACCCATCTCCTCAGACTCTGAAATCTTTAAATCTCCCACTTTCTCCAGAGTAGTCTAAACTACACAGCCAGCAAGCCACTATCTTTAACAAAGTCTTGCCCTGTCTTTCAAATCTCTTATCACCTCATTTCTTTACGCTAACACTGGTCCTCAAACTTTGGTGTGAATCAGAATCTCCCCTGGGGTACTTATTACAAATATACACGCCTGGGTTCCAACTCCAGATTCAACCTTAACGATTCTGTAAGTCTGGATTGTGGGAGTTTGTCGTTTGGTTTTGATGCTGGGGGACATCTATGTTGTTAAGTTTCCTCCTGGTATTTCCAACTCACTGAATTTTGGAAAACACTACACCAGTTTCAACCGTACCTAAATTTGGTAAGCTCCCCTATGCTTTCTCATTTAATTCGGGAGTTAAATTATTTTCTCCCAGAATCTCCAAATCCAACGCATCTTTCAAGACCCAGATCAAATGCCACCTCTCCCAGGAAGTCTTTCTTGCTCTCTTTCGCAGTTCTTTGATATTTAGTGGCACCTCTTGCTTATTCAGGAAGCGTCCAAGCCCCTGCCAAGCCAATGAGTTTCTCCTGGTCGGGGAGAGAGCGACACATTCATCAAAGTCCGCCCCAACCCCTAGCCCTCAGGCGGGAATTCGGCGCAAGCACGATACTCTCAGAACACTGAATCGATAGTTCTTCCTGGAAAGCCAGGGCACACACACTCTCTACAGCCCACCTCAGATGCCCTTCCCCAGTTGTGAAACAAGGCACCAGCAAAACCACTCCGGATGTCAGTCTCCCCAAGGTCGGGGATCAGGGAATTGGAGGGCGGGCGGGGACTACTCAGGGTCTTGCTTTTAACTTTGAGCATGTAGCCCGCCACGCCAAGAAGAGACGGCAAAGACGCCTGCGCCTTCCGGCCCTCCCTCCCCACTCCAACCCCGGCGTTCGCCTAGCCCTCCGATTGGCTGCTCCTCGCACCAGCCGAGCCTCAGGGCTGCGGCCCACGTGGTCCACTGGTCGTCGCGGGATTGGTTGTCCGGATCGGGCTGCCGCGGCAGCCGGCGGGGTAGCGAGGTGGAGCAGCGTGGGAAGCCCCAAGCCCGTACCTCTGGGACTGAACGGCGGCGGGTGGGCTGCGGTCAGCCTCTGCAGGCCTGGGCAGGCCTCCTGAGAGTCTAGGGCGTAAGAGTTTTGGGGGGTTCGGAAAGCGGGCTGCGGACCCCCTGCCTGAGGCTTTGGTTTGAGCCCTGGATCCGGCCTTGTGTTTCCTCGGAAGGATGGCGTCTCAGTCTTTCCTGAAGTTGGTGGGGTTTGGATGTTATTATTATTATTATCAGCAGTAGTATTGTTATTGTTGTTATTATTATCGTTTTGAGGATACACCGTGTATAAGTATTGGTGGTCCTGCGCAGGACGCCATGCAGAATGCCATGAGTTAGAAGCTGGAGGACGGAAAGCTTAGAGATGCTTGAGGGACGTCCTTAACCTATGTGAAATGTTGGAGGTAAGTCGGCTTTATAAACCGTGCTGATGCTTGTATAATCCAGGCGGTTAGGGTTTAGTAGGGAGGGTCGTTCACTGACTGAATTAAACTGTCGCTTATTGAGCCGCCTTCTGTGTCCCAGGCATCATTCTGAGTGTAATGGATGCAAAGGCCAGTAAGAGGAAGTCCTGGTTCTTTAGGAGCTCTGCGTAATGGGGCTGGTGGGAGAGACGGGAGGTGGGGGACGTGAATGGGTGAATAATTGGCGTGTGATGCGTACTGTGGTGGGAAAAAGTGCTGTGGGAGTCAGGAGGGGATGACTGAGGGAGTTAGGGACCACTTAACAGAGAAGGTGACGTTTGAACAAGGTTTTAGAACTACAGACTTTCTCCAGATTGAAAGGGGTAGAGAAGGCGCTCCAGACAGAGGAAAGCGTACTGAGGAAGAGAACTAGGAAAGTGTGCCCTCTGTGTGTGGCTGGAGCACACTTGGAGCTCTGCTCACAAGTTTCATGCTTTTAGACAAGGTTATTTAAGTTCTCTTAGCCTGTTTGCTTTTTGTAACGTGTACTTACTTCTGCACAGGTTGATGAGATAAAGCTTCGAGCCTCTAAACAGGCACTTTACTAGTTTCCCTCTCTTTGTGGAATTCAGTTGCTGAATGGAGAACACAGACCATAGCTGTACGTTTTTAACTATGGAGTATCAATCTATTGACATTTATAAATGGCTGAAGGAGGCATGTTGTGTCTCCAGAATTGTTATTTAGATACAATGCTGAAAAGCTGGAGAGGTTGATATTGTTTGTGATCCTAGTACTTTAGCATAGCATGTCAGCGATAGTAAACTACGAGGTGTCATTTAGAATAAAATGCAGGCAGCTTTCTCATTCAGAAATTGATCATCCATGTTGTGAATTACCCAGGCTTTGCATCTTTCCTTTATCTTGCCCATGGCCTGGAGAAAAATGAAATTAAACCTTGTATTTAGCTGGTAGTGGAAAAATATAAATCTGGTAATCAGACCTCAGTTTCTCTTTCCAGCATTGCTGTTATTTTGCTATGGACCTTTGTCAAATCCTAGCCTCCCTGGGTCTTGGACTCTTTAGCAGACTCTTGTATAAATTTTTTTATGACTATACTTTTCATCTTTGTTGGCAGCAGAATTGTAAATCAAATTGTATGTTAAATGAACTGGAGTTTACTTTATAAAGGATTTTAGGAGAAAATCTTTTCTAAAGATTTTGCTTTAGAACTAGATTATAAATCCCTTCACAGACATCCCTGAGATTTTATCATGCATGGTGTTTGGACTCACTAAAACAAGAAATGTTTTTGAACTGTAAACGCTTCTCCACTCTACTCTGCATTTCAAAAATTTTAAAAAAGCACCTCCAAAACAAAACTTGTTCAAGTTTGCATTTTTGTACAGCAGAGTTGCTTGAGGTGAATAGTAGAAGATCAAATATTGAAAGCCCACGGTTGCAACTTATCTAAAAAGAAGTCTTTTCTTCTCATGGGCAAACCTAAGTTTTCTTGGATGTGAAAATAGGGTGTTGGGCTGCTCTTAGATAATACAAGGAGGTGAAAAGCAATGATGCAATGATGAGTGAAGTACAGTCTGACCTGGTATTGCCATTGCTTCAGTGTTGGCATTGACCAGGGTATGACCCCTTAATCTTCTCTCTGAGCTGATTCTGGTTGTGGTTTTTCCACATTGGTAATGTTTTAGCCTATTAGGATACTGGTTTTATTATGTGTAAGAGTGTTTAATATTCTTTTGAATTACTGATACTTTTCTGTTTTTCTTTGTAGGTTGAGGTGAAAAATATGGCTTTGATGTCTTCATGGAAAACTGCATTATTTCAATCCTGAATCTGGTTCGGTTCCCTTATTGACTTATTACTATATTAAAAATGTTTATTTAGCAGTGATTGTAAAATGAAAGTAATTAACATGTACATGTTTTTTGGGGGGGAGACTAAGGGGAAACAGGTGTTCAGCCTAGAAAAACATTTCTCATTGGATTTCCTGTGAAGTCAGTGTGTCTTGGGTTTAACTTTGAAACAAATTAAAAAATTTTTAAATTAAAAAAAAAGTTTACTTAACTATGCTATTTGTTCTGGTAAAACCTTGTGGTTTAATAAGAATTTTTGCAAATATCCATTATATTCTTCTCTTGGTACATAAAAGTGTTAATATTTTAAAATCTATAGGACATTCTATTTCAAAATTTAGTTCTATTATCTTAGTGCTGTCAGAAAATGTGCTTTGAATTGCTACAATGAGTTGTATTGGACAACACCTGTCTCAGCAGAGGCACTTAAAAATCATTTTCATCCTTCCTCTTGTAGTAATGATTTTTTTTTTTAACCCGTATGTTTTTAACCTGTATGTTTAACCCTGCCAATCCAGTGGCAACTTAAGTGTTTGTGCAGTATTTCACTTGAGAAATAAGGTATTTCACTCAAGATTGAAGTCTTGCTGTTGGAGAATAGGATTTCTCTCCAATATTGGATTAGCAAAAAAAGCAAAATGTTAATACAGAATGCCTCAAAAAATCAAAGGTAGGGGCTTCCCTGGTGGCGCAGTGGTTGAGAGTCTGCCTGCCGATGTAGGGGACACGGGTTCGTGCCCCGGTCCGGGAAGATCCCACATGCCACAGAGCGGCTGGGCCCGTGAGCCATGGCCGCTGAGCCTGTGCTCTGCAACGGGAGAGGCCACAACAGTGAGAGGCCCGCGTACCGCAAAAAAAAAAAAAAGTCAAAGGTGGCCTGAATGAAAAATTTAAATACCTCGACTAATCTTTCAGTTTCCACATAATCATGACATGGAACAGCTCTTT